>NC_091209.1:11974307-11976534 GCF_040958095.1 Procambarus clarkii | reverse complement strand
AAGGAAGAGAAAAAAAAAGAAAGAAGAGAGAGAAGGAAGGAAGGAAGAACCGGCATCTAAAGCGTCGCATTTCTTACGTAATCGGCCAATCCGTTAAAAATGCGACGGTTTGGTAAGCACTAAAGCGCCGTAATACAGACGTTTTCTTATATGCCTCGGTTGATGTTCTTATCTTGCCTTATCATGTTTTTGTTTGTGTTTGTTCTTTGTTGTCTTATGTTTCTTTGTCATTTTTATGTGTTATCTTTCTTTGTCATTTTTATGTGTTATCTTTCTTTGTCATTTTCTATGTGTTATCTTTCTTTGTCATTTTCTATGTGTTATCTTTCTTTGTCATTTTCTATGTGTTATCTTTCTTTGTCATTTTCTGTGTTATCTTTCTTTGTCATTTTCTATGTGTTATCTTTCTCTAATTTCCGTTAAGATTCTATTCCTTTTGTCTTATTTGTTATCTTCCATTCTGTCTGTCTGTCTGTCTGTCTGTCTGTCTGTCTGTCTGTCTGTCTGTCTGTCTGTCTGTCTGTCTGTCTCTCTCTCTCTCTCTCCCTCCCTCCCACCCCTCTTCTCCCTCACCCTACTTCGCTCTCTCCTCCCATTAATAACGGACACAACCGGATAACATCCTCCAAATCGCATAAAACCAGCTACATAACCGGCCAAGCCCACCCTCCCTCGCATGTATCTCAGTCGCTCAACCGGATATTCATTCTCCCGACGAATGTCCACACCGGCCTGGGACTCAGACTCCGGATAAGAGGAAGCCTCATTTCCTCTCCCCCAGTCCGGATAAAATATAGAACCACCCCCCCTTCCCCTCCCCCCCTTCCCCCGGTGTCCGGATAAAACATGGTACCACATGCGTTCCGTTGTTCCAACTTGGGTTCGAGCCTCAGCGTTCTGTACTGTGAATGTGGGTAGAGTGGCTTGTAGTTGTGGTTGTAGTGTTCACCGTCGTGGTGGTAGGATAGTAGTATAGTGAGTGTGAGCGCACTGTGCAGGCCGCACCACACACACACACACACACACACACACACACACACACACACACACACACACACACACACACACACACACACACACACACACACACATGCACACATGTGCGTCACCTTGAGAAATGCACACAAGAAAAGATGGATGTACACATGTACTAAAAGGGAGGGTCACGCACACGTCTTTCAATGATTACTCTTGACACGCCCATGTAACACACACACACACACACACACACACACACACACACACACACACACACAAACCTGTCTCCTAAAGCCCACATCAAAAGAATAACATTGGCGGCGTATGCGAGGCTGGCAAACATCAGAACTGCCTTCAGAAACCTGTGTAAGGAATCTTTCAGAACCTTGTATACCACGTATGAAAGACCAATATCGGAGTATGCAGCCCCGAGAGAAGATGAAGGCGTGGAGAGAGAGATAGAGGAGAGAAGAAGAGGCGGAGATAGGGGTAGATCAGGGAAATTTTAAGGAGGTAGATAGATGCAACCCGCTCTCGCACAAGACCGTACATATATGACTTATTGCTTATAGTCACTATTTGTCTGATTAATAAGTACATATGTGGTATATGCCAATTAATATTTTGTATTTAAGGTATAAACTCTTTCTATAGATTTGCTAAACACCAGTAATAGATGATATTCTATCTCTTCACCTGAATGGATACTATCTATTCAGGTAGGAGCGGGTAGAGGAAAGATATGTAGGGAGGAGGAGGGAGAGAGACGTGGGGGGTGGGGTGGGAGGGGGAGTGAGGGATGGGGTGGGAGGGGGGTGTAGCGTGGGAAGGGGGAGGGGGGAGGGGGGAGGGGGGGGTGTCGCCAGGATCACTTCGTTACGTTAATGTAATCACCGCTATCCGGGCAAGAGGGTCATAACCGTCCTTTCCCTTATACACTGTCCCTACCGTCCCCTCTACACCTCCCTCTTTCTCCCCCGTCCCCTCTACACCCCCCTCTGTCTCCCCCGTCCCCTCTACACCTTCCTTCCTCTCCATATATCCACCCTTCGCCTCCACCCTCTCCCAACCTTTCAACTGATCAATCTATCCACCAATCGTTTCTTCTCTCCTCCAGGTCTGATTCCCCTTATCGTGTCCTCATAGCTCAGCCCTCTTACCTCCGGTACTAATCTTGTTGCAAACTGTTGAACTTTTGTACTTGCAAATGTTATTGTTGTTGAGATAATGTTCTCGTGTTCTGTGGTGG
>NC_091209.1:11941807-11969307 GCF_040958095.1 Procambarus clarkii | reverse complement strand
AGATTCGCTACCTGGAACAAAGTTCCAAGTAGCACGGGCTATGGTGAGCCCGTAGTGCCTCTAAAACCTACAGTGTATGTGCTTGCTAAGTGAGCTTCAGCATCTGGACCCCGACTTTGTCTCCAGTCGCATATTGCAATGGCGTCTTATCACACGTTCTCGTGAAACTATAGACGGAGGTTGCCTAAACTGCTCCCTTATCAGATCACTCCACTTGCTCACTGCTCCCTTATCAGATCACTCCACTTGCTCACTGCTCCCTTATCAGATCACTCCACTTGCTCACTGCTCTCACACTGAAGAAGTGCTTCCTTACATTCCTGCCGCTCAGCGCTGGTCCTGGTTTCCACCTGTGACCTTTTGCCCTGTTACTGTTCATGTTAAATGTTTGCTTTATGTCCACTTTTAAATTCGTCTAAAAATTTTATATGTTGTGATCATGTTACCGCTTGCCTCTCTCTCGCTTTTCTTGCGTAGTGGGGTCTAATTTGGTTAATCTTTCCTTGTAGTTCATTTCTCTACGTTCAGAGACCAGTCTTGTAGCAAACCTCCGTATTTTGAGTCTTGCTTGCTGTTTGTTTAGGTAAGAATTGTACAATGTAGCTGCATACTCTAGCACTGGTCTAACATAGGTGCATACAACTACCCGAAAATTTCCTTGCACAGGTGCTTGAAGGCAACAATGATGTTTACGAGCGTTGCAGACACCACTGATGTTCTGTTTAGGTGAGCCTCCATCTATAGGCTTGGGGTTATGTATACTCAAAAATACTTTTACTTTATTGACTGAAACCAAACATTCCAACCCCCATCCCAAACCTCATCACCTTGCATTTGCTTGTATTAAACTCGAGAAGTCATTTCCCAGACCATCTCTCTAAGGGTACCCAGTTCTACCTGAAGCATTCTACAATGCTCCTCTTGTTTAAAGCCATCTTTGGCTAACACTAACAAAGTGGCTCTGTCTTTGTCAATTATGTCACTGGTGTGCCTAAGAGACACTGAACAAATCCACAAGGGCCGTGACGAGGATTCGAACCTGCGTCTGGGAGCATCCCAGACACTGCCTTAATCGACTGAGCTACGGCAGGGTGCTTAATGATCTAAGAAACACTGTAGGTCTCAGTGCTCGTCCTTGCGGCACTCCGCTCCTTGTTTCTCATCATTTTGATCTCTTTAAATCTCACTACTCCTCTCACCTTGTTTCTCACCCCTTCAGTGGCTCCGGTTTGTTTCTCAAGCTTGTGCAGCTTCCCGTGTGGACTGTCCCGAGTGTTTGTGTGTCCTGTCTTCCTGTTTGTCACTTCATGCCTTCACGTAAACCAGCATGCGATTCGTCCAATCACCAATTTTGTATATTTGTCAATTGACTTGCTGAGCTTTATTAATAAGTTCGTATTTGGCTTACTTGTAATGTGTGTGTGTCAGTAAGATGCTCTCTGGTCACTGTGTAAAAGTTGCTATTTAACACATTCAAACACACACACACGCAAGATTAGCCTTCCAGTGGTGCCTTCCAGTGCTGCCTTAAAGTGGTGCCTTCCAGCGCTGCCTTCCAGTGCTGCCTTCCAGTGCTGCCTTAAAGTGGTGCCTTCCAGTGCTGCCTTAAAGTGGTGCCTTCCAGTGCTGCCTTCCAGTGCTGCCTTAAAGTGGTGCCTTCCAGTGCTGCCTTAAAGTGGTGCCTTCCAGTGCTGCCTTAAAGTGGTGCCTTCCAGTGCTGCCTTCCAGTGCTGCCTTCCAGTGCTGCCTTCCAGCCCTGCCTTAAAGTGGTGCCTTCCAGTGGTGCCTTCCAGTGCTGCCTTCCAGTGGTGCCTTCCAGTGCTGCCTTCCAGTGGTGCCTTCCAGTGCTGCCTTCCAGTGCTGCCTTCCAGTGCTGCCTTCCAGTTGTGACTTCCAGTGGTGCCTTCCAGTGCTGCCTTCCAGTGGTGCCTTCCAGTGGTGCCTTCCAATGCTGCCTTCCAGCGCTGTCTTCCAGCGCTGCCTTCCAATGGTGCCTTCCAGTGCTGCCTTCCAGTTGTGTCTTCCAGTGCTGCCTTCCAGTGGTACCTTCCAGTGCTGCCTTCCAGTTGTGACTTCTAGTGCTGCCTTCCAGCGCTGCCTTCCAGTGGTACCTTCCAGCGCTGCCTTCCAGTGCTGCCTTCCCGCCCTGCCTTCCCGCCCTGCCTTCCCGCCCTGCCTTCCCGCCCTGCCTTCCCACGCTGCCATCCCGCCCTGCCTTCCCGCTCCTCCTTCCAGTTGACTGGCGGAGGTAAGCGGTCGAAGTGTATCCATATAGGAACGTTACAGCTTCTGTGGTTGGCTAGATGCCGCTGGAGGCGGTGGTCGCGGCCATATATGGATCTTGTAGATGGAATCTTTGCGCCAACAGAGGTAGAAGAGGGTTTTAAAACTCGCTCTTCTGGTACTCTTGAGGTTACGGGGATGTTATGGTGGGTTGGGGGTGGAGGGTTGAGGGTTGAGTGGTTAGATTTCTCGAAACCACACAGAAGAGTGATCAATGAGAAGACAACAGTTGGCTGCCCTGAAACCCCAATGACCAATGAGGCAGAGAACAGTTGGCTGCACTGAGGAGTCAATGTTTACATTCCAGCCTCCAGAAAACAAAACAAGATCGTAAAGTGCGCAGCAGGGGTCCCCAGGCGAGCCGTGGGCCACGAACGAGGACAAAATATATCCCGTCTCTTGCTCCCTGACCCCAGGGACCGTCCCTTGCTCCCTGACCCCAGGGACCGTCCCTTGCTCCCTGACCCCAGGGACCGTCCCTTGCTCCCTGACCCCAGGGACCACTCCTTGCTCCCTGACCCCAGGGACCGTCTCTTGCTCCCTGACCCCAGGGACCGTCCCTTGCTCCCTGACCCCAGGGACCGTCCCTTGCTCCCTGACCCCAGGGACCACTCCTTGCTCCCTGACCCCAGGGACCGTCTCTTGATCTCTGACCCCAGGGACCGTCTCTTGATCTCTGACCCCAGGGACCGTCTCTTGCTCCCTGACCCCAGGGACCGTCCCTTGCTCCCTGACCCCAGGAACCATCCCTTGCTCCCTGACCCCAGGGACCACCCCTTGCTCCGTGACCCCAGGGACCGTCCTCACTATGTTCATATATTTGAAGCTATGTTCATCGTTCTGTTATGCCGCGCCTCGAACCAGTACTGACCCTAGTGTTATTTCCCACATTATACCTCTCTCTCCAGCCCGATATCTCCCCACTCACAGTGACCCTTTGTCTCCCTCCTGTCATGTACTCCTTCCCGGTTCACCAGCCTGCTTCTCTAGCTTGAATAATTGTCTCTCGCGAGGAACAGCGTCGAAAAGCAATTTGCCAATCATGGATGATGTAGCCCATCCCCTTTTCTACTATTTCATTGCTATTATCTGGTCGTAAAAGGTCTAATAGGTTTGTGTGGGCGTGTGGGCGTGGGCGTGGGTCGTCTCCCCGCCCGCTGTTACCACTTAATGCATCACTGAACCCCGGGATGCAGACGTATTGTTTTGACATCCGGTGACCCTCCCCAGTAGGGAGGTACGGAGGGAATGATAGAGGGAGAGATGGCGAGAGAATGAGGGAGAGAGAGAGAGTAAAGGAGGGAGGGGAGAGTGAGGGACGATAGTAGTGATAGAGGGGGAAGGCAGTAAGGAAGAAAGGTGACGATAGGAATAGATTTTTTTTTTTAATTTTGCCCCGAGGGGCGAGTTTATTGGGCAGCGCCACTCATCCTGTGAGTGGACACACCGCCATAGTGACAGTATTGGGCAGCGCCACTCATCCTGTGAGTGGACACACCGCCATAGTGACAGTATTGGGCAGCGCCACTCATCCTGTGAGTGGACACACCGCCATAGTGACAGTATTGGGCAGCGCCACTCATCCTGTGAGTGGACACACCGCCATAGTGACAGTATTGGGCAGCGCCACTCATCCTGTGAGTGGACACACCGCCATAGTGACAGTATTGGGCAGCGTCACTCATCCTGTGAGTGGACACACCGCCATAGTGACAGTATTGGGCAGCGCCACTCATCCTGTGAGTGGACACACCGCCATAGTGACAGTATTGGGCAGCGCCACTCATCCTGTGAGTGGACACACCGCCATAGTGACAGTATTGGGCAGCGCCACTCATCCTGTGAGTGGACACACCGCCATAGTGACAGTATTGGGCAGCGCCACTCATCCTGTGAGTGGACACACCGCCATAGTGACAGTATTGGGCAGCGTCACTCATCCTGTGAGTGGACACACCGCCATAGTGACAGTATTGGGCAGCGCCACTCATCCTGTGAGTGGACACACCGCCATAGTGACAGTATTGGGCAGCGCCACTCATCCTGTGAGTGGACACACCGCCATAGTGACAGTATTGGGCAGCGCCACTCATCCTGTGAGTGGACACACCGCCATAGTGACAGTATTGGGCAGCGCCACTCATCCTGTGAGTGGACACACCGCCATAGTGACAGTATTGGGCAGCGCCACTCATCCTGTGAGTGGACACACCGCCATAGTGACAGTATTGGGCAGCGCCACTCATCCTGTGAGTGGACACACCGCCATAGTGACAGTATTGGGCAGCGCCACTCATCCTGTGAGTGGACACACCGCCATAGTGACAGTATTGGGCAGCGTCACTCATCCTGTGAGTGAACACACCGCCATAGTGACAGTATTGGGCAGCGCCACTCATCCTGTGAGTGGACACACCGCCATAGTGACAGTATTGGGCAGCGTCACTCATCCTGTGAGTGAACACACCGCCATAGTGACAGTATTGGGCAGCGTCACTCATCCTGTGAGTGGACACACCGCCATAGTGACAGTATTGGGCAGCGCCACTCATCCTGTGAGTGGACACACCGCCATAGTGACAGTATTGGGCAGCACCACTCATCCTGTGAGTGGACACACCGCCATAGTGACAGTATTGGACAGCGTCACTCATCCTGTGAGTGGACACACCGCCATAGCAGCATGTACAACACTCCCCAATAGGAAGAAAACCCGCTGGGTTGTTCATCCTGTCACTTGTACCCAGACACAGCTGGGACTTGCTTAACTGTCTCAAGTGAACAGCTCCTCAAACACATTAGATGAGGATAGGTAGAGATAAAAGTGAGGTGAAGGGTAGGGGGAAAGGAACTAGCAGAGGCTGGGAAGAAGGGACAGGAGAAAGCTTGCTAGGTTGGCAGAGAACAGCAGAGACAGACCAGCGTGCACGGGGGATGACGGAGAAGAGACAGGGGTCGAGCTAGAAGGAGAGATAGAGATGAAAGAGAGTTGGACAAAGAGGAAGAGATTAAGTCCAAAAGCCGTAAATTTCAGGATGCCATTACAGAAGATCCTCCCTGTAGGAAATATCTGCAAGTAGGTTTTTGAAAAGCCCAGCTGGCTAAAACTGTGGTTGTGGGCCAGACAGCTGGCTAAAACTGTGGTTGTGGGCCAGACAGCTGGCTAAAACTGTGGTTGTGGGCCAGACAGCTGGCTAAAACTGTTGTTGGTAGGTCATACAGGTGGCTAAAACTGTAGCTGAGGCCCAGCTGGTAATGAAAACAGTAAAAAAAAATAATTATATAAAATAAACAGTTTAAATAAATTAAAATCAAACATGTTGAAAAAGTTGAATATAGAAAATGGATTGAAGAACCAAAAAAAATCAGATTAAGATAAGCGAAAAAATGACTTTATGCAATGGAAGACAAAGAGGAGGAGGAGGAGGAGGGAGAGGAGAAAATGGATAAACAAGATAACGTAAAAACGGCAAATAGAAATAATGAAAGATTGCAGTAGGAAATAAGCAGGAAAAAAGAGAAAACTGTAGGCTAACAGAGACAAAAATATAACTTGGAATATGTAGAAACAAGTGATGAATGAGAAAAGATGAGGAGATGCACAAATAGACGATAAAGAATGAGAAGCTGGAGGAACAACTTGAGAATGAAGGAAGTGGAGAAGAGGCAAAACGAATTGGAGGTACATAAAAGAAAAAGCGGACGAAAGAAGGAGAAGAAAAGCAAAAAAAGAAAGATGAAGAGAGGAAGGAATTTAGGAATTTTTCATTCCTAAGAGAGGAATGAAAAATTGTAACTGGCAGAAAGATGGAATAAATTTGTGTGGAGAAAGGATTACTAGAGAGGATAGGAGAGTGAGGATAGGGGGAGTGAGAGACAAGATCTACAGAGAAAAGATAGAGAGTGAGAGTGGACAGGGGGAGTGAGAGAGACGGGATAGGAGAGACAGGGAAGCTTGGAGACAGATTTACAAGTCCAGAAAACAGATACAGAAAGCAGCATCAAATTTGGGGAACCGGGTAAGAGGGAACAAATAAAAAAGTAAAGTGGATCACTGTCAGAGAGAATGAATAGAGGAAGACTCTAAAGAGTTAGAGGAGAGCTCCATAGAGCCAGAGGAGGAGGAGAACGATAGAGCGTTAGAGAAAACCTATTGACATGTCTAATGCTTTGGGGAAGATTGATTGATTGATAAAGATTAAGCCACCCAAGAGGTGGCACGGGCATGAATAACCCGTAACTTTGGGAAAAACTATGGGCACGCGTGTGTATATTCCTGATAGAGGAGTAAAGAGGGAGTTTAAGCTCTTGGACCCCCACCTTGCCGATGGCGGAAGGCGTGGTACCTAGTGGCCACTGTTTGCATCTTCTGCTGTAAAACTGGTTTCGAAGCATGGTTCTTAATTCATGGGAGAGATTAGCAGGTAACCCAACACACGAGGGCTCGCTGGATTGTTTCAAGCGTAGGTTAAACACACATTTGAATGCGTTTGGCAGGATATAAATAAGAGATGCCGTCCAGCCACTTGGGCTGGACGATAGAGCGATGGTCTCGCTTCATGCAGGTCGGCGTTCAATCCGTGACCGTTCACGTGATTGGCCACCATTCCTTTCCCTCCGTCCCATCCCCAACCCTTATCCTGACCCCTTCCAAGTGCTATATAGTCGTAATGGCTTGGCGCTTTCCCCCTGATAGTTCCTTTCTTGGCATGGGCTAAT
Source organism: Procambarus clarkii (assembly GCF_040958095.1). Classification (NCBI taxonomy): domain Eukaryota; kingdom Metazoa; phylum Arthropoda; class Malacostraca; order Decapoda; family Cambaridae; genus Procambarus; species Procambarus clarkii. The sequence goes on along the minus strand of NC_091209.1, from coordinate 11,962,305 downwards.
ATAGGCTTTCTCGGCAGTTACCTGCATGCTTATGCAGCCATGCAATAAGGTTTAAAATAACACTGCAAATTAATACGCTTAATTAAAAGACCAAGACTAAAACTCAAGTAATTATATTAGGTTTATAAATGCGTGGACACAAAAAATTGTGTCCACACATTTATAAACCACACCCTTTCCTGGGGTGTGTGTAGTCCTGGGGTACCCATAACGTGTTAGAATGTTGTCCAGACCACACACTAGAAAGTGAACGGAAGACGTCGTCACAATCGACTTGAGAATGGTCCAGGACGGACCGAAACGTCGTCGTCCCTTCACTTTCTAGTGTGTGGTCTGGTCAACATATTTCAGCCACGTTATTGTGACTCCTCGTCCGTGTTAGAATGTTCCCAACTAATATTATTATCTTGCCTTCTCATTTGCAAAAGAATATAAAGAGAGAGAGAGAGAGAGAGAGAGAGAGAGAGAGAGAGAGAGAGAGAGAGAGAGAGAGAGAGAGAGAGAGAGAGAGAGAGAGAGAGAGAGAGAGAGAGAGAGAGATAAGGAAGTTGGAGGGAGTAGTAGTAGCAGTAAGGGTGATTCTTGTTTGATGTGATTAGGGAATTCAGCTAATGAGGTACACAGAGGAACTTCTGGGTGTTTGCCTACAAGCAGGTGGTGTCTTGGCTATGAGGAAGGAAGGGTGTGAGGGAGGGAGGGAGAGTGTGAGGGAGGGAGCGAGGGAGGGAGGAAGAGAAAGAAGTATGGAGTGGAGTGGGTGGAGACAGGAGAGAAAGAGAACGAGAGGATAGATAGGGACATAGATTAAGGAAGGAATGGATCTAGATACATGGAGGTTTTAAGAAAGTCAAAGAGATGAAGCCTTAACGCTCAAAGGTGAATTGGATATCTTGGAGGTGAAAGCTGATTCTGCCGAAGACCTTTAAGAAGCCATTTGTTGAACTTGGGAGGCAAGCGAGGCTGCTTCGCGGCCACCTAGTGGTCGTTCTGGGAATCATTGTCCCTTTGGTATAGGCTACAAGCACGTTTGTCAACAAGTTTATTATACCGCTAAACTGTATGTCAGCTTAGATCGACATCAGTGGTTGCAAAACTCTATTTGCTCGACAGCAACTGTTGCAAAACTCCCCACATTTAAGTCTCTATCCCTTGCAAAACTTGTCATTTAGGAAGATTTCACCTCTGAAAACTTTAATTCTAGAGAATAATGCTGAGTAGTAATGCACATCCATCCTTATCCATCTTGTAATGCACTTAGTCATCCATTCACTTACCTATTCACCCACCTGTCCACCCTACCGCCAACTCATCCACCTATCCGCCAACCTACCTATCCATCCGTCCATCTACCCATCTATCCGTAAAACTGCTCTCGCTCTCCCTGGCGGGTCACGTGACAAGCCAAGCTTAAACTGTAAGGAGCTTATACGAGATTATAGCCAAGGAAATCTGTAGGGAGCAAGGGATATAATCTCTATCTGTCTCTAGACGTTATAAGAATGTAAAAGATACATGTGAACGCCTCCCTACGCCCAAGGTGAATTAAATCCCGTGAAAATTAGAGATTATTCGAAAGAGATAAAGGAGAGATATTGATCAGATAACAGGATTAGAGGACTATACGGGTGTATGTTTGTGTGTGTTATTAAACAGAGAATAAGGGTGAGGTGTGTGTGTGTGTGTGTGTGTGTGTGTGTGTGTGTGTGTGTGTGTGTGTGGGTGTGTGTGTGTGTGTGTGTGTGTGTGTGTGTGTGTGTGTGTGTGTGTGTGTGTGTGTGTGTATTCACCTAGTTCTATTCACCTAGTTGTACTTGCAGAGCTTGAGCTCTGCTCTTTCGGCCCGCTTCTCAATTGTCAATATATCAACTGTTACTATTCCCCCCCCCCCTCCCCAGGAAGCAGCCCGTATCAACTGTCTAACTCCCAGGTACCTATTTACTGCTAGGTAACAGGGGTATCAGGGTGAAAGAAACTCTGGCCATCTGTTTCCGCCGGCGGCCGGGATCGAAGCCAGACCCTGGGATTACGAGTCTCAAGCGCTGTCCATTCAGCCACGGCATCCCCCCTGTGTTTGTGTGTGTGTACTCACCTAATTGTGCTTGCGGGGGTTGACCTTTGGCTCTTTGGTCCCGCCTCATACTGTGTGTGTTATCACACGCGGGATGTCTGCCTTGCTGACACGATGTATGTGTTTGCCGTCTTATGTCAGGGAACTGTGTGTGTGTTTGTGAGGCAGGTATGTATTTCCACATATGCAGGTGTCTGCAGATGACTACTCTAGCGTTAGTAGCTATCATGCCAAGTTTATGATATATATATATATATATATATATATATATATATATATATATATATATATATATATATATATATACATATATATATATATATATATATATATATATATATGTATATATATATATATATATACATATATATATATATATATATATATATATATATATATATATATATATATATATATATATATATATATATATATATATATAGAATATTCCACCTATGCGGTCAGAAGGAAACAGCATCTTCACAAATTTACGACGACATCGCGTGAAGGAAAAGATGACATAAATGGGAATAATTGAGGTGTCAACCATTTACAAAGGGGGAAGAGGGGGGGGGCGAGAGGAAGGCAGGACGTGGTTAATGGGGGGAGGGGGGGAGGGGGAGGGGGGAGGGAAGGGGATTATAGGTGAGATTTTTGGTGGGGAGGGGGGGGGGGGTGTCGTTGAATAAGAGAAAAGGGGAAGGGGGCGGAATGAGGGGGGGGGGGAGAGGGGGGGGTTGGGGGTGGAAAGGATGTTCAAGTTACCTGCGGGAAAGACACATTGCTGGATTAGCACCAGGTAGAGTGAGGGAGGGGGGGAGGGAATTACCTCACCTCAAACGTCTCTCACACCTCACCTCTCTGATGTTTTGGCTCAAGAGATTAACACGAGTACAAATTGGACACTGAAATTAAAAGGTACAAATTTATATTTAAATGGGATTCCTGGCGTGGCCTTCCCCTCTCTCTTCTTTCCTATCTCTCTTCCTTCCTATCCCACTCTCTCTTCCTTCTTATATCTCTCTCTTCCTATCTCTCTCTCTTCCTTCCTATCTCTCTCTCTTCCTTCCTATCTCTCTCCCTTCCTTCCTATCCCTCTCTCTTCCTATCCCCCTCTCTCTTCCTTCCTATCTCTCTCTCTACCTCCCTACCCTCTCTCTACAGTGCTACCCTCCCCGTGTTCTTGGCTACTTCCTAAGCAATAAACGCCCCTCCCATCGCCTGCGGTATAAGACCTTCGCCCTGTGGTCATTCTTAAATTATTCTCACACCTTCCTCAGACGTGACTCTGAGGACCTTCGCTGGATTTGTCACACGTAAAGAGAGGGAGAGGAGGAGGGGGAGGTAATGAATGGGGGGAGGAAGGACAGGGGGATAAAAGGGAAGGGAAATCATGGAAGGGGAATGTGGTGGGACGAAAAAATTAAAAGCATAATAAAATAGAATACCTTTTTTTTTGGTGAGTACATGTTGTTATTGGTGAGATGGGAAAGGCAGGATAGAGGAACTGAAGGCTCTCTTGCTACTCTCGCTTTCCCCCTCGGTTGACTTTAGCTGAAATCATCAAATCGTTGTATTAGATAAGTTATAATAATACAGGTTAATTTAACATGCTAGAAGGACTGTTGTTATCTCTGATATACCTATTTAAGACGAATATTCTTGTATTCTAACATAAGAATGTTCGTCTTATATAGGTATATCGGAGATAAGAACATTCGCTCTCTCTCTCTCTCTCTCTCTCTCTCTCTCTCTCTCTCTCTCTCTCTCTCTCTCTCTCTCTCTCTCTCTTCTCTCTCTCTCTCTCTGTATATATATATATATATATATATATATATATATATATGTATATATAGTAGTATATATGTGTGTGTGTGTATGTGTGTGTGTGTGTGTGTGTGTGTGTGTGTATGTGTGTGTGTGTGTATGTGTGTGTGTGTGTGTGTGTGTGTGTGTGTGTGTGTGTGTGTGTGTGTGTGTGTGTGTGTGTGTGTGTGTGTATGTGTGTGTGTGTGTATGTGTGTGTGTGTGTGTGTGTCTAACCTGCGATTGAAACACTCCGGCGTCCCCACGTCAATTGTATTCCCTTACAGCCTGTTCAAAAAGCTTAGATCCTCCATTTCTAAATAAATATTTATGAAGTTCTTTTCTAATCTAAACTTCTAATTCGTACCTCCTTATCTAATGTTTTATGTTGTTTTAACCCCTTATTAACCCCCCTCCCCCCCATGTTGTCTTCTGTCACGGCTGTGTATGGAGGTACTTCACTACTTCCCTACACTCTTCCCCTCTCTTGAGATGATAAGTACACTAAGTTAGGTTGATAAGGGAGGGTCCCAGTGCACTTGGGACTGTGCAGCACTGTGCAGTGCACTCGGGACTGTGCAGTGTTGTAACAGTGCATTCGAGACTGTGCACAGTGCTGTACAGTGCACTCTGGACTGTGCAGTGTTGTAACAGTGCATTCGGGACTGTGCACAGTGCTGTACAGTGCACTCTGGACTGTGCAGTGTTGTAACAGTGCACTCGGGACTGTGCAGTGTTGTAACAGTGCATTCGAGACTGTGCACAGTGCTGTACAGTGCACTCTGGACTGTGCAGTGTTGTAACAGTGCATTCGGGACTGTGCACAGTGCTGTACAGTGCACTCTGGACTGTGCAGTGTTGTAACAGTGCACTCTGGACTGTGCAGTGTTGTAACAGTGCACTCTGGACTGTGCAGTGTTGTAACAGTGCACTCTGGACTGTGCAGTGTTGTAACAGTGCACTCGGGACTGTGCAGTGCTGTACAGTGCACTCAGGACTGTGCACAGTGCACTCAGGACTGTGCACAGTTCTGTACAGTGCACTTGGGACTGTCTACCACACAACTCTACACTGGTCCATACAAGGTGCCCACAATGTAGCACCATACTCTCCCTCCCAGTAAACACCAATAAGGGTTTGATCCCATTCACCTGGGCACTAGGAGACTCGAACCTCGGACTACCCATGCGTGTCAGGCCGAAGTTCTATCGACCGAGCTATTAAGCAACCTTAATAAGGAAAGGTATATAGGGATTTAATCAGTGTTTGCACTGGGAGCAAATATATAAAGCACTGTTAGGTAACCACTGCCATATGGTAAATGTTAATTAAACTAGCTATTATCCCCCCCACCACTCCCCCTCCCCCTCACTTCCCATCCCTAGCCCCCCCACTACCTCCCCCCCCCACAAGGCCGCAATAACCAAGGCATCTCCTCCTCACACTCTCTCCAACGCTTGCAAAATTAATTCATTGCGGGGGTCCATCTTTTAATTCTCCTTAATAACACGCACGTGTAAACAGCATTTTCAAAAACATGCTTTTGGCGGTAATGCGATTATGGGACGCGTTTCTTTATGGTGTAGAGCGTTTGGGGGCGTTGTTTTTAATACAAATATGTGTACGGCCGCTTTTGTCGAGGATATTATAATGTCTGGTAATTATGTTCATGCGTATTTTTATGATATGTGGAAGGGACTTTGTTTTGACACACACACACTCACGCGCACACACACTCGCGCGCACACACACACACACACATCCAGGGGCCTCGTAGCTTGGTGGATAGCGCGCAGGACTCGTAATTCTGTGGCGCGGGTTCGATTCCTGCACCAGGCAGAAACAAATGGGCAAAGTTTCTTTCACCCTGAATGCCCCTGTTAACTAGCAGTAAATAGATACCTGGGAGTTAGTCAGCTGTCACGGGCTGCTTCCTGGTGTGTGTGTGTGGTGTGAAAAAAAAATAGTAAACAGTTGATTGACAGTTGAGAGGCGGGCCGAAAGAGCAGAGCTCAACCCCCGCAAACACAACTAGGTGAATATACACACACACATATGAGGGGGCCTGTGGCTGAGTGGACAGCGCTCGGCTCTGTCTGGAATACTGGAATATGCGGCTGAAGTTAAAAAAAGTTTCAGAGGTATGCCACCAGGCTAGTCCTCGAGCTGAGAGGAATGAGCTACGAGGAAAGATTACTGGAACTGAACATCACGACACTGAAAAACAGAAGAATTATGGGAGACATGATCACTACCTATAAAATTGTCAAGAGGAATTGACAGGGTAGATAAACTGTTTGGCATGGGTGGTACGCGAACAAGGTGACAGGTGCAAACTGAGTACCTAAATGAGCCAAATACCAAGGATGTTAGAAAGAACTTTTTCAGTGTCAGAGTAGTTAACAGATGGAATGCATTAAACAGTGATGTGGTGGAGGCTGACTCCATACACAGTTTCAAATGTAGATATGATAGAGCCCAGTAGGCTCAGGAACCTGTACACCAGTTGATTGACAGTTGAGAGGCAGTACCAACAAGGCGAAACTCAATATAAATATATATATATATGTCGTACCTAGTAGCCAGAACTCTCTTCTCAGCCTACTATTCAAGGCCCGATTTGCCTAATAAGCCAAGTTTTCCTGAATTAATATATTTACTATAATTTTTTTCTTATGAAATGATAAAGCTACCCTTTTCACTATGTATGAGGTCAATTTTTTTTTATTGGAGTTAAAATTAACGTAGATATATGACCGAACCTAACCAACCCTACCTAACCTAACCTAACCTATATATACAGGTAAGGTTAGGTTAGGTAGCCAAAAAAAGCTAGGTTAGGTTAGGTTAGGTAGGTTAGGTAGACGAAAAAACATTAATTCATGAAAACTTGGCTTATTAGGCAAATCGGGCCTTGCATAGTAGGCTGAGAAGTGAGTTCTGGCTACTAGGTACGACATATATATATATATATATATATATATATATATATATATATATATATATATATATATATATATATATATATATGAGGCATTTAAGTAGGATTGAGCTTGTCTCTCTCTGGTCTCCCAATTACCTTCTTGTGGGCATCACGAAAAAATTGGTTTGTGGGGTGCCAGCTTACTACCAAACTCGCGTCAGTTCAGTAGCACTTCTAGCTGTGACACTGTGTAGCCCATCGTGGTCAAGTGTGTGGTTCTAGGGAGACCGGAGACGCGAGTTCAATCCCATTACATTGCCTAAATATTCTGTCATAGCAACATCGCTTGTTGATATTTCACTGTACACTGGTGAGGGAGTATGGTGTGGGACACCATTATCTGTGCTTGTTAGTAGTCAGGGGGGTTTTCTTCTCTGAATCCATGTTGATGGTAACATGTAACGGGCTTTGATTTATTTCAATTGGCCTTAGCTCTCTTTTCCTCCCTCTCTCTCTCCTTCTCTCTCTCTCTCTCTCTCTCTCTCTCTCTCTCTCTCTCTCTCTCTCTCTCTCTCCCGAGTGTCCTCTTACTCCTCACGCCTCAATGTAAGACAAAACAAAAGACCTAAACAATAGCACCCCTCTTCTTACCCCCCCCCCCAATCCATTCCTTCCTTTCCTTATACCCCCCCCCCTTCCATGCTCCTCATTCCCAAACCCATTCCCTCCCATTCCACCTTTCAACCACTTCCTCTTCCTGTCCCCTTTTCTCCTGAACTTCATTCAACTGCTTTCCCCTCACCTGTCCCTTTCCTCCCTGCCTCTTGCCTGACCCTTGTTTCCCCTTCCTCCTCTTTTCCTTCCCCCCCTTTGTACCCCCCCCCCCTTCCCTCCTTGTTACCGCCCCTTCCCCCCTTGTTCCGCCCCCTTCACCCTCCTTGTTACCACCCCCTTCCCCCCTTGTTCCGCCCCTTCCCCCCTTGCCCCATCGCCCCCCCTCTTCAATATACAAAGGACGGGGCTCACTAGTGGAGGACTGAATTAAAATGGAGGACAAGAATGAACATCTCAACGGTAGTCGATCAATAGTTATCTGGTGATCTCTCTCTCTCTCTCTCTCTCTCTCTCTCTCTCTCTCTCTCTCTCTCTCTCTCCCTCTCTCTCTCTCTCTCTCTCTCTCTCTCTCTCTCTCTCTCTCTCTCTCTCTCTCTCTCTCTCTCTCTCTCTCTCTCTCTCTCTCTCTCTCTCTCTCCTCTCTCTCTCTCTCTCTCTCTCTCTCTCTCTCTCTCTCTCTCTTTCTTTGCCTCCCTCCCCTCTCTTTCTCCTCTCCTCTCCTCTCTCTCTCTATTCCTTCCTCCCATTTTCTTGCACTTACTCTTATTCACTTCTTTCTTTGCTTCCCCTTTCTTCCTTCTTAACCCCTTTCAGTCTGCCCCTCATTTCCTTTCCTCCCTCCTAAAAATCCCTCCGTATTTCACTATCTCCTTTACTCTCTCTCTGCCTTCTTCCCGTCATACCTTTCCTCTTCCGACCTATTTCAAGAGTCCTGCCAATTGGCTCTTCTGTCCTCTCTTGATTTCTCTCCGTTACGTAAAGTTATGTCTTACCTACTTCTATCCATAGGTCCCTTCCTCATCCTTAAGTTTCACCCTTTATCCCTGAATAAGGGAGAAATGGGCTTCTTTTCCCCTCCTAGTTGTCTCTTAGTGTCTCCTTATTTCTCATTTTCTCTCCTCTCCTCCCTATTACTCTCCTTCTGTTCCTCTCCTTCTGTTCCTCACCTTCCTCCTCCTCCTCCTCCTTCCTGTCTTGACACACGAGGAACTCCATGCCAATAAATAGCGGCTGTCTCGTAGAAAACGGGCGAGCTGTCAAAGCAACAATGAAAGAAAACGTATCGCGCGGGCGTGTGTGGTCTGACCAAGACGGGAAACTCCCTCCCCGCCGAGCTAACACGCTCTGACGTCACTATGTAAACAAACACTTTGCCCGCCATTTTTTTTTGGCGGGAGTCGGCCTTCTGGTGTTGTGTTTACATCCTGCCCTGTCGCCCTTATTCGTTACTTCTCGTTACCCTTTGTTCCTTAATAGTTGCCTTTCCTTATTTTCTAGCTCCTTAATAGTTGCCTTTCCTTATTTTCTACTCCTTAATAGTTGTCTTTCCTTATTTTCTACTCCTTAATAGTTGCCTTTCCTTATTTTCTACTCCTTAATAGTTATCCTTATCCTGATCCCTTCCCAGTGCTATATATTCGTAATGGCTTGGTGCTTTGCCCTGACAATTCCTTCCCTCCACAAGTTTCTTCAAGTTACTGAAACTTTGACAAAGTTTTGGATTTGTTTTAGAGTCAGAGGGGCGTAAAGTGTGAGGTGGTAAGTTACTTCCCAGTAATTAGCATGAGGCTAATTACACCACTCGTTCATCAAAGGAGACTAATGAGCTGCTTATGGCTGTTGACACGGCCGGGTAGTTAGTTTAATTAACAAAACAATCACTTTTCCTTTTTGCTGTTGTTGTTCTAGAAGTCACACACACAGGTCTATTTTTCATCACAATTTATTTCAATTGTTTTGGTATGAGAGCAAGACAAGTGAATAACGCCGGAGTGAATAACCCTGTACAGGTAGGACAGACGAGAGTGTGTATTTAATAATTCCCTACATTATGTATTGTCTAATACATCTCTACTACTGTCAATAGAGGGGAGAAGAAAGTGTATTGGTTAGCAGTGTATAAAGTATTCACATAGTTGTGCTTGCGGGGGTTGAGCTCTGCTCTTTCGACCCGCCTCTCAACTGTCAATCAACTGTTACTAACTACTATTTTTTTCACACCCAGGAAGCAGCCCGTAGAAGCTGTCTAACGCCCAGGTACCTACTTACTGCTAGGTAACAGGAGCATTCAGGGTGAAAGAAACTTTACCCATTTATTTCCGCTATGGTCCCGGTATCAATCCCGGGTCACTAGATTTACGCATCCAGAGCGCTGCCCACTCAGCCACTAGGCGCCCAATTATTATATTGCCACGTCTGAGGTAAAAAATAAACCTAAAATAAAATAAAAATGCAGAACCTTAAGACGGTCGCGTCTAGATCAGTCGCAGAGTTGAGGGGATCAAGACAAGAGAACAGTCAACTAAATCTCACAGTGCTTGAGAGTTCATGATCCAGACGTAGAGAATACTTTACGGCGCTGACAAAGTTTGTTATGCCAGAACATTCATGTTCAGGAATAACGGAACAAGAGGTCATACATGGAACCATCCTAGCACATGACTATGAGGATATGAGGAAGAATTTAAGTGTGAAAACAGTACGCAATCAAAACGAAGGGAAGAGGGCGGGGGGATAGATCGTCGAGGACGACGCTGATCCAGAACAGATATGACAGAGAACAAGAATGTCAGGAGTTCTTTCACCAGACGAGTGACAGGAAGCAGGAGACACATGCTGAAATATAGACACATTAATAACAAGACTGAAAATAGTGTTGGTCCCAGACACATGAGAATAACAACACGCGGAAGGAAGGAGCTGCAAAAAACTTGATTTATGGTACAAATTACCGAGTAATATAGTCGACACATCACCACCATTACTACCACCACCACCACAACTACTACCACCACCACCACCAGCACCACAACTACCACCACCACCACAACTACTACCACCACCACCACCACCACAACAACCACAACAACTACCACCACCACCATAACTACCACCAACACCACAACAACCACCACCACCACAACCACCACCACCACAACCACCACCACCACCACAACTACCACCACAACTACTACCACCACCACCACCACAACAACTACCACCACAACTACCACCACAACTACCACCACCACCACCACCACAACAACCACAACAACTACCACCACCACCATAACTACCACCAACACCACAACAACCACCACCACCACCACCACCACCATAACTACCACCAACACCACAACAACAACCACCTACACCACAACCACCACCACAACTATCACCAATACCCAAACAACCACCACAACCACCAACACCACAGCCACCACCAACACCACAACTACCACCACAGCTACCACCAACACCACAACAACCACCACCACCACAAGACCAACCACCTACACCACAACCACCACCACAGCTACCACCAACACCACAACTACCACCAACACCACAGCTACCACCTACACCACAACCACCACCACCACCACCACCACACACCACCACCACCACCAACACCACCACCACCACCACCATCACCACCACCACCACAACATTCACCACCGCAAGACACAAACACCACATTACTCCCGTCTCTCTCATCCAATACACAAAAACAGAGTTTGACATAAATAAAAAAAAAACAATGTATACATAAAACGCTATACAATATAACAATATATACGAATTCAGTATAAAAAAAAAACTAATTTCTGTTTTAACGATAATTGTTTTTTAAAGCCTTCCGATTCAATTTGCAGATTTTCCAGAGTGACGGCGACACACACGTAATTAACCCGGCAACTACACCACTAATAACAGCCCCCATTCGCGCCGCTAGCTATCCCCATAAGTATGTAGCGGCAGTGGTCTACGCGCGTGGGTGTAGCTGATACCACAGGAGCGCTTCTGTTACCCGTTCGGATGTATACTCTTTTAATGGTGACAGTAACTAGCACTAACAGCGGGGGGGGGGGGGGAGGGGGGCGAGGTGATCACCCAACTGCCCAATTGTGCGGTTATTCCCAGCTCTAACAACCTCGGCAAAAACGTTGTAAAAGCAAATTGGATTACAGTTTTTAGTACAGAACGTGTGTGTGTATTGGTAATGTAATAGACAAAGGGGTCGATTCCCCCCTTTAAGGAACCTCCTAACATGATAATGGTGATATATATCACTATTATTATCATCATACACATTATTATCACCCTCTCCTTCCTCCTTTTATAGGAAGGCATCATCCCAGGATGATGAGAAAACAGTATTAGGGAAGACATTTACAAATGTAAAAATTGAAGGTTTAAGTTCACCAAGGGAGCCGGTCGGCCGAGCGGACACCACGCGGGACTTGTGATCCTGTGGTCCTGGGTTCGATCCCAGGCGCCGGCGAGAAACAATGGGCAGAGTTTCTTTCACCCTATGCCCCTGTTACCTAGCAGTAAAATACGTACCTGGGTGTTAGTCAGCTGTCACGGGCTGCTTCCTGGGGGTGGAGGCCTGGTCGAGGACCGGGCCGCAGGGACACTAAAAAGCCCCGAAATCATCTCAAGATAACCCTTACACACTACAGTGTGACGAGTGGTCATACTACACTTTATTAATTAACACGAAGAATATTATTAATCCGAGCCGCCATGCTCGACATCAGCGAGGCACTACACATCAAAAAGTCAACACCAGCAATCAACAGCCAATTAATGCACAACTATATTCTACCCACTTCAAGACCCCGAACCAACATAGAAGCAGCAAGAGGAAGTATGGGCCAATAAGGCTTCTGCAGTTACTTCCATTCTTATGTTTTCATACCCAATTTATACCCATTGTTTCGTGTTCTGTCTTGTGTTTGTCACCTCACCCAAAACTTTTGTTCCATATCACCTCACCCAAAACGAGTATAAGTACGATGAACTTTTATGTGTAAACTGGGTCTTTGAAAATGTAATAAGAATTACGAAACGCATTCAGGCGTCAAACCATAAATAAGAATGAATTTTGGAGAATTGATATTTCAATTTCCATCGACAGTGAAGAAAAACATAAGAAATATTGAGAAAATTCGTATTAGAATGATTAATCTTACTTTTTCGGTCATATTCGACAACATATGTTTACAAGAAAGACTGCTACCAAAATATACTAGTATATGTATCTATGTATGTATGTATAGTATAAGTACTCAAGTAAATATATGTATGTTATGTATATTCCAGTAAATATGTAACTGTATGTACTCTAGTAAACAAAAGTAAGGTGCATGTACTCCAGCATACATAAGTAAGGTGCATGTACTTCAGGATACATAAGTAAGGTGCATGTACTCCAGGATACATAAGTAAGGTGCATGTACTCCAGGATACATAAGTAAGGTGCATGTACTTCAGGATACATAAGTAAGGTGCATGTACTCCAGGATACATAAGTAAGGTGCATGTACTCCAGTATACATAAGTAAGGTGCATGTACTTCAGGATACATAAGTAAGGTGCATGTACTCCAGGATACATAAGTAAGGTGCATGTACTCCAGGATACATAAGTAAGGTGCATGTACTCCAGGATACATAAGTAAGGTGCATGTACTTCAGGATACATAAGTAAGGTGCATGTACTCCAGGATACATAAGTAAGGTGCATGTACTCCAGCATACATAAGTAAGGTGCATGTACTTCAGGATACATAAGTAAGGTGCATGTACTCCAGGATACATAAGTAAGGTGCATGTACTCCAGGATACATAAGTAAGGTGCATGTACTCCAGTATACATAAGTAAGGTGCATGTACTCCAGGATACATAAGTAAGGTGCATGTACTCCAGTATACATAAGTAAGGTGCATGTACTCCAGGATACATAAGTAAGGTGCATGTACTCCAGGATACATAAGTAAGGTGCATGTACTCCAGGATACATAAGTAAGGTGCATGTACTCCAGGATACATAAGTAAGGTGCATGTACTCCAGGATACATAAGTAAGGTGCATGTACTCCAGTATACATATGTAAGGTGCATGTACTCCAGTATACATAAGTAAGGTGCATGTGCTCCAGTATACATAAGTAAGGTGCATGTACTCCAGGATACATAAGTAAGGTGCATGTACTCCAGGATACATAAGTAAGGTGCATGTACTCCAGGATACATAAGTAAGGTGCATGTACTCCAGGATACATAAGTAAGGTGCATGTACTCCAGGATACATAAGTAAGGTGCATGTACTCCAGGATACATAAGTAAGGTGCATGTACTCCAGGATACATAAGTAAGGTGCATGTACTCCAGGATACATAAGTAAGGTGCATGTACTCCAGGATACATATACAGTGCATGTACTCCAGGATACATATACAGTGCATGTACTCCAGGATACATATACAGTGCATGTACTCCAGGATACATATACAGTGCATGTACTCCAGGATACATATACAGTGCATGTACTCCAGGATACATATACAGTGCATGTACTCCAGGATACACATACAGTGCATGTACTCCAGGATACACATACAGTGCATGTACTCCAGGATACATATACAGTGCATGTACTCCAGGATACATATACAGTGCATGTACTCCAGGATACACATACAGTGCATGTACTCCAGGATACACATACAGTGCATGTACTCCAGGATACATATACAGTGCATGTACTCCAGGATACACATACAGTGCATGTACTCCAGGATACATATACAGTGCATGTACTCCAGGATACACATACAGTACACTAAATGTACAATCTGACGTTACACTGGAGGCCTCTCTGAGGGTCAGTACATGTGATCAATATACAGTTTTCTAGCAGTCAATATACACACCATCTGATAATAATAACCTTTAGATAGTTAGTAATTTGTCCGAACTACACGAGTCGTTTACGCTCTCCAAGAAATACGTATCGACCAATAGAATCACTTATATGGTGATGACGTAGGAAATACGTACCGACCAATAGAATCACTTATATGGTGATGACGTAGGTAATACGTACCGACCAATAGAATCACTTATATGGTGATGACGTAGGAAATACGTACCGACCAATAGAATCACTTATATGGTGATGACGTAAGAAATGAGTTTCAACCAATCAGTGTTCCTCTCCAGAAACACGAAGAGAAGGAGAGAGAGAGAGAGAGAGAGAGAGAGAGAGAGAGAGAGAGAGAGAGAGAGAGAGAGAGAGAGAGAGAGAGAGAGAGAGAGAGAGAGAGAGAGAGAGAAAGAGAGAGAGAGAGAACAGAGAGACCAAAGTACGAGGCAGAGATAACAAGCTGTAGCCCCCCCCCCCCTCACACGGTAAACAACCGAATGGGGGGGGGGTGAAGGGGGAAGGTAAGGGGGGGGTCACAAAATAGCTATTCCAGATCACCAATGATAACAGTTTTTCCACACCAGTGTTGCTAATGGCGTCGGGCTGCTCTTATAGGCCTACAGCCAATAGATGGTCGTTTTATTTGGCATTCAGTAGGCCTTGGGGAAAGTTGGAGAAGGATCACAGAGGGGGGGAGAAGGGAGAGAGTTATTAGGGGAAAGCGCCAAGCCATTACGACTATATAGCACTGAGAAGGGGTCAGGATAGGGATTTGGGATGGGACGGGGGGAAGGAATGGTGCCCAAATCACTTGTGGACGGTCGAGGATTGAACGCTGACCTGCATGAAGCGAGACCGTCGCTCTACCGTCCAGCCCAAGTGGTTGATGGGGGGGGGTGGGGGGGGGGAATATCGGAGTGACAATAGCATGTGGACACCCGCGGTAATTAATGCTGATGAGCTGTGAGGGTCTTATTATGAGGACCATTAAGATGAGATCCTCATGTCGTGGCACAGTCGATTAAGGCGCGTCTGGGATCTTCTCGGACGTAGGTTCGAACCCTCATCACGGCCCTTGTGGATTTGTTCCATTAATATGAGGCTACTCGGGCCATCATACGAAGGAAGATAAGCAATATATGGAATGGGTGAGTTTGGGGTTGGATTCGTTAAGTTTGCTAAACATATCAACAGCGTCAGAAATTACTAGTAATTAAGTCAACAATACCAACCACTTGGGCTGGACGGAACAGAGCGACGGTCTCGCTTCATGCAGGTCAGCGTTCAATCCCCGACCGTCCACAAGTGGTTGGGCACCATTCCTTCCCCTCCGTCCCATCCCAAATCCTTATCCTGACCCCTTCTCAGTGCTATATAGTCAGGACAGGCCTGGTACTTTCCCCCTGATAGTTCCCTCCTCTTAAGTCAACAACGTAATTATCCCAAAGACCAAACAATACAGTTTTGCCTCCTGAAGTAGAGACATGTGCGAAGTATCTTACATATATAATCACACATAATCACAATCGTTGTGTTGTATAGCACTTTAATGCCCTCTGCTCCCCCGTCCTGACCCCAGCCATTCACTACCCCCCCCCTGACCCCACATGACCCCAGCCACCAGCCCTTGGGGACCCCAGTAAGCTTCAAATATTGCCTCAGAACTGGCACAAGATTAATCTGGTAATGGAGGGACAACCCCGCTGGCAACACCAGCGCTATTGACCAGTTACAATTGCCGAAGGCAGTCACGTGTGACAGTCAACCAATCAAAGCACACGAAGGCTCTGCCGTGATTTCCAGCTGTTCAATCAGACATCCTCCCCAGGACGAATGTAACCAATCAGAGAGAAGGGGGTGCCTATAAGCTATCACGTAATCAGTTGAGCCAATCAGAAGGCCATAGGGTGTCATAGGCGTTAATATGAATTAATATAACATTTGCATACAGTGTATTAGCGCTCAAGGGCGTACTTGGCCGGGAACAAGGAAGAGACTTATGAATGAGTGCAGCTTGAATAGCGGTGAATTGTAGTGAATGATTGGGTGAATATGAATACTACGTGCGCACGTGCGTGTATACATTAATACGCATGACTCCATACATACATGTATACATGCATACACAAATGTTGACTTCCGTGCTACTACTACTATGCCTAAAACTACACCTTTACTTCTACTTCTACTACCACCTACCACATACCACATCTACCACCATCACTACCACTACCACATCTACCACCATCACTACCACATCTACCACCACCACTACCACATCTACCACCATCACTACCACTACCACATCTACCACCATCACTACCACTACCACCACTATTACCGTTTCTCCAATTAATCTGTCAATAATAATGTATAATATATATTATAAATATTTGACACAAAAAAAGAGAACATTTAGCCATTAAGAAGAACACAAAATCATTTCAGAACACAATTGAGACAGAACAAATACAACAGACGTTTCCGCTCATCCGTCTAAACTCAATTGTCATCAAGACAGTTTTCATCTGTCCCCTGAGGGACGGGGAGAGGCGTGAGGGAGGGAGAGAGAGAGAGAGGGAGAGAGAGGCGTGAGGGAGGGAGAGAGAGAGAGAGGGAGAGAGAGGCGTGAGTGAGGGAGAGAAAGAGAGAAAGAGAGAGAGGGAGAGGGGGAAAGAGGGAGACAGAGAGAGAGAGGGAGAGAGAGAGAGAGGGAGAGAGAGAGAGAGAGAGAGAGAGAGAGAGAGAGAGAGAGAGAGAGAGAGAGAGAGAGAGAGAGAGAGAGGAGAGAGAGAGAGAGAGAGAGAGAGAGAAGGGAGGGAAGAGATAAAATCAGCTGTCATCACCCACCTTTCACTATCAGCTTCCTCTGGGAGGGGGAAATGGGATAGAAGAGAGAGAATAGGGTAAAAAGGAGAAACAACGGAGCTGCAGGGAGGGAAATATAGGGACTTTCCCTTCCCACTGTCCCGTCCCCATTCTCACTTCCCCTTTCCATTCCCTTCACAGCTACCCTTTGGGAGCAGGAGGGAAAATGGAGAGAATATGAGATAGAGAAAAGTAAAGAGGAGTAAGACAAAGAGGGGTTTGGAGTGTTCCCCCCCCCCTCCACCTCTTAACTACCTCATTCCCTCTGGCTCGTTAACAACACAACAGGCCAATTACATGGCACGTGCGAACGAGTAACCGGCAGAGGAACGCGTAGATAAGAGCCCGTATCAATTTCCGACACGTCGAATAGGGGAGTGTTAATAGGTGACAGGGGGGGGGGGGTAGGGGTGGAGTAGGGGGGGGGTTAGGGGGGAGTAGGGGGGGCAGTGAGGTGAGAGGAGGAGGAGGAGGAGGAGGGTTGTAGCAAGGTGAAGGGGGTAGGAGTGAGGTGAAGGGGGCAGGAGTGAGGTGAAGCGGGTGCAGCCATTGCTCGGACCATCTCTGCAACCTGTTCAAGTCATCCTGGAGAATCCTACAATCCTCATCTGTCTCAACCCTCCTCATTAGTGTTGCATCATCTGCAAACATTGACATAAGGGACTCAACTCCTGCAGTCATGTCATTTACAGAGATGAGGAATAGCATGGGACCCAACACCGTTCCTTGAGGCACCCCGCTTGTTACTCTACGCCAGTCCGACTCCTCGCCCCTCACTGTCACACTCTGACACCTGTCTGTCAGGTAATTCCTTACCCATGTTAGTACGGTTCCGTCTACTCCCGCCAGCCTCTCTAGTTTGTATAGTAACCTTCTGTGTGGTACTGTATCAAAGGCTTTTCCAAATCTATAGGTCTGGGAGCTGTTCAGGCTCAGTAGTGAACACACCATGGAAGCTGGCCTTGAGCTCCTCACACATTTCTTCATCATTTTATGTATACTGGCCTCTCATTTTTCGTAACCTGGTCACTTGGTCATTCACTGTCATTTTCCTTCTTATATGGCAATGTAGGAGTTTAGTTTGGCTCTTTGCTTTGGAGGCAATATCTTTTTCATAATTTCTTTCTGCCAATCTTATGTTTATGTAGTGATTCCTGGCCCTGTGAGTGTATGTATTCACCTAGTTGTGCTTGCGGGGGTTGAGCTCTGGCTCTTTGTTCCCGCCTCTCAACTGTCAATCAACTGGTGTACAGGTTCCTGAGCCTATTGGGCTCTATCATATCTACACTTGAAACTGTGTATGGAGTCAGCCTCTACCACATCACTTCCTAATGCATTCCATTTGTCAACCACTCTGACACTAAAAAAGTTCTTTCTAATATCTCTGTGGCTCATTTGGGCACTCAGTTCCCACCTGTGTCCCCTTGTGCGTGTTCCCCTTGTGTTAAATAGACTGTCTTTATCTACCCTATCAATTCCCTTCAGAATCTTGAATGTGGTGATCATGTCCCCCCCTAACTCTTCTGTCTTCCAGCGAAGTGAGGTTTAATTCCCGTAGTCTCTCCTCGTAGCTCATACCTCTCAGCTCGGGTACTAGTCTGGTGGCATACCTTTGAACCTTTTCCAGTTTAGTCTTATCCTTGACTAGATATGGGCTCCATGCTGGGGCTGCATACTCCAGGATTGGCCTGACATATGTGGTATACAAAGTTCTGAATAATTCTTTACACAAGTTTCTGAATGCCGTTCGTATGTTGGCCAGCCTGGCATATGCCGCTGACGTTATCCGCTTGATATGTGCTGCAGGAGACAGGTCTGGCGTGATATCAACCCCCAAGTCTTTTTCCTTCTCTGACTCCTGAAGAATTTCCTCTCCCAGATGATACCTTGTATCTGGCCTCCTGCTCCCTACGCCTATCTTCATTACATTACATTTGGTTGGGTTAAGCTCTAACAACCATTTGTTCGACCATTCCTTCAGCTTGTCTAGGTCTTCTTGAAGCCTCAAACAGTCCTCTTCTGTTTTAATCCTTCTCATAATTTTAGCATCGTCCGCAAACATTGAGAGAAATTAATCGATACCCTCCGGGAGATCATTTACATATATCAGAAACAAGATAGGACCGAGTACAGAGCTCTGTGGGACTCCACTGGTGACTTCACGCCAATCAGAGGTCTCACCCCTCACCGTAACTCTCTGCTTCCTATTGCTTAGATACTCCCTTATCCACTGGAGCACCTTACCAGTTACACCTGCCTGTCTCTCCAGCTTATGTGCCAGCCTCTTATGTGTGTGTGTGTGTGTGTGTGTGTGTGTGTGTGTGTGTGTGTGTGTGTGTGTGTGTGTGTGTGAGAGAGAGAGAGAGAGAGAGAGAGAGAGAGAGAGAGAGAGAGAGAGAGAGAGAGAGAGAGAGAGAGAGAGAGAGAGAGAGAGAGAGAGAGAGAGAGAGAGAGAGAGAGAGAGAGAGAGAGAGAGAGTGTGTGTGGGTGGGTACTTACCTATCAGTGCATATCTAATGACTTGGTTGGCAGCTGGAGATCACCAGATACAATGACTGAAGACCCATTTGTTACGTCATCTGGAGACCATGGCGTGAGATGACGTCTGAGGTCCCTCACACTCCTCTCCATGTCCCTCACAGCTCCGTGCCCTCACCTCCCTCACACACCCCTACAAAGCCCACCGTTCTCACCTCTGACTCCCAGACCGTTCATCAACACCCAAACAATTAGTTTACCTATAATCGGATCATCAATCCACGCTCGCGAACGGCTAGCTGCCTGCCCAAAACACAGCCAGGGCCGCTCTTGCCTCCCTCACCGCCCTAGCTCTCTCTATTTGTTTACACCTCTTCCCAGCCATAAACCCGCCCCACCCATACACCCACCCTACCATACATCCATACACCCAATTGCAAGAGCAGGGGAGCTGGTGGAGTCTACCAAGTAGAGTGGGTGATAGTGGAGGGCAGCAACTGGAGTCAGCTGCAACAGCAGGATATCAGTCGAGGCAAACTCCATTCCCAACCCAATTACTAAAATAACACACCCCACGAGCGACCGAAACCACCGCACCCAACGCCCACTAACCGAGATGCGGGGACCGAGAGCTACAACCCAACCTCCACGAACACAAAGCCACCGCGGCCAGCCGAGAGGCCAAAAACAACACACAGCAGGGGATTATTAAGCGGATTTAAAGGCATTAATGTAATCCGCGTAAACGAGCAGGATTACAGAAACCAGAGTGATACGCGAGGTAAACACGGTCTCTGAAACCTTCAG
>NC_091209.1:11914307-11934307 GCF_040958095.1 Procambarus clarkii | reverse complement strand
ATATAATTATCAAAAACTAGAGTCAATAGAACACAATTTAATTGGTTTAATTACAGTAAACACCGGAAGGGGCCAATTATATACCAATTGCTCCTCAGACAGTAATCTCAGTAAGTCATTGACAGGGATTCCTGTCAATAAAGACGGTGCCGTCTTGAGAAACAGAGGTTTTCTTAATTATCAACTAAGTCTTCTTTCTATTTGAAAAATTTGATTAGAGATTTTCCCTGCATTGGTATTTAGGATTAAGAAGAACAATTTAGATTTTATGCAGCTTATGGAATCCGATTGAATAGAACAAGACTAATTGTTTAGACATTACCATTCAGTCTTTATTCCCATATGGTGGTTCCCATGCTCTTCGATACACTCACACACACTCTCTCTCTCTCTCTCTCTCTCTCTCTCTCTCTCTCTCTCTCTCTCTCTCTCTCTCTCTCTCTCTCCTCCCTCCATATCCTCTGCCTCCCCCCCACTTCATCCCTCACACAGGTGAGGAAGGATGAGAAGAAAAGCTCATTAGTGGAGCTGTGGCAGGTAAGCTGCTTGAACTCACCTGTCTTAATCGGACCGACACACATACACACACACACACACACACACACACACACACACACACACACACACACACACACACACACACACACACACACACACACATGAGGAAAGGCTGCGTGAAATGCACCTCACGTCGCTGGAAGACAGAAGAGCTCGGAGAGACATGATCTCTACCTACAAAATTCTCAGAGGAATTGACAGGGTAGATAAAGATAAACTGTTTAACACTGGTGGTACGCGAACAAGGGGACACAGGTGAAAACTGAGTACCCAAATGAGCCACAGGGACGTTAGAAAGAACTTTTTCAGTGTCAGAGTAGTTAACAGATGGAATGCATTAGGCAGTGATGTGGTGGAGGCAGACTCCATACACAGTTTCAAATGTAGATATGATAGAGCCCAGTAGGCTCAGGAATCTGTACACCAGTTGATTGACAGTTGAGAGGCGGGACCAAAGAGCCAAAGCTCAATCCCCGCAAGCACACACACACACACACACACACACCTGTTGATTGACGGTTGAGAGGCGGGACCAAAGAGCCAGAGCTCAACCCCCGCAAACACAACTAGGTGAGTACAACTAGGTGAGTACACACACACACCCACACACACACACACACACACACACACACACACACACACACACACACACACACACACACACACACACACACTTCGCGTTCCTCATAATGGGAGGGGAAAAGTAAGGGGAAGGGGAGGTAGATGCCGCCTGGAAGGGTTATTAAGCGGCTGGGTAGTGTTGACGTCCATCAGTCTCGGTGGCAGGTGTTGTAGCCGACAGGTGTTGTGTGTTTGGGAGCAGGTGTTGTGTGGTTGGGAGCAGGTGTTGTGTGGTTGGAAGGTGGTGGTGTGGTGAGAGGAACGTCATAGAGTGGTGGTAGTTACGTTCCCTGACCAAATACCTCTGCAGCGGTGAGGAACCACTTTATTCATCTAAATGTACTCACCAAAGGTATACTTAAGGGTTCGAACCTCAGCTCTCTGTGAATGGAGCTCAGTTTGGTGTTGACGTTAAGATCTGTCAACCTCTGGAGGGTTATTAAGGCCTGTCAACCTCTGGAGGGTTATTAACGTCTGTCAACCTCTGGAGGGTTATTAAGGTCTGTCAACCTCTGGAGGGTTATTAAGGTCTGTCAACCTCTGGAGGGTTATTAAGGTCTGTCAACCTCTGGAGGGTTATTAAGGCCTGTCAACCTCTGGAGGGTTATTAACGTCTGTCAACCTCTGGAGGGTTATTAAGGTCTGTCAACCTCTGGAGGGTTATTAAGGTCTGTCAACCTCTGGAGGGTTATTAAGGTCTGTCAACCTCTGGAGGGTTATTAAGGTCTGTCAACCTCTGGAGGGTTATTAAGGCCTGTCAACCTCTGGAGGGTTATTAAGGTCTATCAACCTCTGGAGGGTTATTAAGGCCTGTCAACCTCAGGAGGTTAATTAAGGCCTGTCAACCTCTGGAGGGTTACTAAGGTCTGTCAACCTCTGGGGGGTTATTAAGGTCTGTCAACCACTGGAGGGTTATTAAGGTCTGTCAACCTCTGGAGGGTTATTAAGGCCTGTCAACCTCTGGAGGGTTATTAAGGCCTGTCAACCTCTGGAGGGTTATTAAGGCCTGTCAACCTCTGGAGGGTTATTAAGGTCTGTCAACCTCAGGAGGGTTATTAAGGTCTGTCAACCTCTGGAGGGTTATTAAGGCCTGTCAACCTCAGGAGGGTTATTTAGGCCTATCAACCTCTGGAGGGTTATTAAGGCCTGTCAACCTCTGGAGGGTTATTAAGGCCTGTCAACCTCTGGAGGGTTATTAAGGCCTGTCAACCTCTGGAGGGTTATTAAGGTCTGTCAACCTCAGGAGGGTTATTAAGGTCTGTCAACCTCTGGGGGGTTATTAAGGTCTGTCAACCTCTGGGGGGTTATTAAGGTCTGTCAACCTCTGGAGGGTTATTAAGGCCTGTCAACCTCTGGAGGGTTATTAAGGTCTGTCAACCTCTGGGGGGTTATTAAGGTCTGTCAACCTCTGGGGGGTTATTAAGGTCTGTCAACCTCTGGGGGGTTATTAAGGTCTGTCAACCTCTGGGGGGTTATTAAGGTCTGTCAACCTCTGGGGGGTTATTAAGGCCTGTCAACCTCAGGAGGGTTATTAAGGCCTATCAACCTCAGGAGGGTTATTAAGACCTATCAACCTCTGGAGGGTTATTAAGACCTATCAACCTCTGGAGGGTTATTAAGACCTATCAACCTCTGGAGGGTTATTAAGATCTATCAACCTCTGGAGGGTTATTAAGACCTATCAACCTCTGGAGGGTTATTAAGATCTATTAACGTGTATAGCGTAATTAGAGCCTATCAATCGCTACAGGGCTATTAAGGCCTATTAACCTCTGGAGGGTTATTAAGACCACCACAATAAACTAACTGTATATCCACCAAGTATACTTTAGCCATGAACATTGTCCAGGACGAAAGTATACTGTGTATGTATGTATGAATACACAGAGAAGCTCGTACACCTCTCGCAGTATGTATCCCTGTGGGATAATAGTCTGTGTGAACGATAGAATAATAGTGAATGTGAGAGGTGATGAGGATAGTGAAGTGGATGGTGATAATGAAGGGCTAATGGGGATAGTGAATGGGTTAATGTGATAGAGAAAAGGTGATAATAAATGTTAGTTAGATGGTGGTAGTGATGCGGTGCTAGAGAGCGATGTAACGACACAATGAGAGGACGATAGTGAGTGATAGTGAAAGGTGATAGTGAACATAATTGTGTGGGGTATGATAGGGATAGTGACGAATGAGTAATTGGGCCAATAAATGAGCTGGGGGGGAAGGAAAGGATTTTTTGGGGAGCTTGTCTGTGATAGTGAGAAAGGTGATAGTGAATGATAGTGAGGGTGATGGAGGGCTGCCAAACAGGCAATTTCACGCCTGGCTCACTCTCCTGGTACTGAACTGACAGCCCAATTATTGCTGAACCTGTATTCTTTGTTTTGTTAGTCGTGTATTTAGCCCCCTTTCTTTGTTTGGTCAGTCATGTTTTGAGTCCCTTTCTTTGTTTTGTCAGTCATGTTTTGAGTCCCTTTCTTTGTTTGGTCAATCATGTTTTGATTCCCTTTCTTTGTTTTGTCAGTCATGTTTTGAGTCCCTTTCTTTGTTTGGTCAGTCATGTTTTGATTCCCTTTCTTTGTTTTGTCAGTCATGTTTTGAGTCCCTTTCTTTGTTTGGTCAATCATGTTTTGAGTCCCTTTCTTTGTTTTGTCAGTCATGTTTTGAGTCCCTTTCTTTGTTTTGCTTGTCTTGTTTTGAGTCCCTTTCTCTGTTTTGCTTTTGTTACTTTGCTTTTCCTTCGTTCTGTGTTTGCTAAGCAGGGACATTTTTCGTGTGATTGTTTGGGAGTTGTGTTTGTTGCGGCAAACACCTTCTGTGTTTGTTTCATGTTTCTTAGTTGTTTATATGACTGCTTCCATCGGTGAAGGAAAAGTTTTAATAATAGTTTTTAGCCATCTTAAAACGCACGCGACAACGGATAGATAAACACACACACACACACACACACACACAGTTACGATAAGAGAAGCGGAGCGGAAGAACATAGTCATTGCAATAATCAACTAGTGTTGAAAAGGCTGGGGTTTTGGAGCTAACGCTCAACCCTGTCATACCGCCCGCCTGGGTAAGCACACACACACACACATTCAGTCACCCACTGTGGTTAAATCACCGTCTGTGGTTAAGTGCTCAACCACTCACTATGTAGCGCTCTCTCCCCCACACACGGCTGAACAGATGAAACAATATATATCCTGGATATAATTGGATATATATCTTGGTTATAATTGGATATATATCCTGGTTATAATTGGATATATATCCTGGTTATAATTGGATATATATCCTGGTTATAATTGGATATATATCCTGGTTATAATTAAAAATATATCCTGGTTATAATTGCATATATATCCTAGTTATAATTGGATATATATCCTGGTTATAATTGGATATATATCCTGGTTATAATTGGATATATATCCTAGTTATAATTGGATATATATCCTGGTTATAATTGCATATATATCCTAGTTATAATTGGATATATATCCTGGTTATAATTGGATATATATCCTAGTTATAATTGGAAATATATCCTAGTTATAATTGGAAATATATCCTAGTTATAATTGGAAATATATCCTAGTTATCATTGTAATTTGTCACTGTAAAAGAACTTAAATCATCTTCTGTGGTTGAGAGCTCAATAAATGCACTATGTATGTAGCAGAATAGCTAACCCTGTTTACGTAGAGCAGACGATAACGTCTACATGTTGTTTAGCAATGGAAAGGGCACGTCACTGGTGGAAACCTCACAGGAAGAATCTACTTGACTTGGACACCACTCGGAACAAGAGAACTGACAAGATCTCATCTTAGATATTAATACAAGTGCTGTCCCTTAGTGCCTTATGCTGTCCCTTACTGAGACAAGAGAACTACCAGAAAGCAAGAAGATAGTGCATTTTCCAGTATACTAAAAAGGGAAACTGACAGGAGGCTTTACATGACAGACTAGTACTCCTTATTTCACACTATGCAAGGTGATGGAAAAGCCCATAAAAGGCTAGTAGAACAAGTGAAGAAAAAGGGAGATTTATAACAACACCAGCATGGGTTCAAGTCGGTAAAATGTACCTCACAGACTTGATAGCATTACATGACCAGGCGACAGAAGTCAGGCAAGACAGGGAGAAGTGGAAAGACTGCACATTTATGGACTGCCAGGAAGCGTTCAACATAGTACCTTCGCCTTCAAGCTGGAAATGAGGAGAAGACATGTGCTCTAGTGGATAAAAAGAGTACGTGAGCAGCAGAAGACAGTCATACAGAGGGAAGAGACCTCTATCTCTCTCTCCCTCTCTCAATCTCCTTCGAACCAATATAAAATATAAAAAAAGAAAATTGTAGATAATATAAACTTCATAAAAAGTCTAAAACATTTTATATTTTCATATAAAATTTGTCATTTTTATACATTTCCAAAACGGCTTGTGAAATAAATTGATTTTAATGATTGTAGTGACTAAAGCGACATGCGAACGATCATTTACAACAACGTGAATAATTATCCGCTCGTTGTCAGCTGAAACCTGGGTGTTACCTGTGGCAAATGAACCGAAATAATGAGAAAATAATGACCAAAAGAATAACGAATGACGTTGGGTTACCGCGGATGATGGGAGAGTTACTTGGGAGGGGTGCATGGGAGATGCTGGGAAGGGTAAATGGGAGGGAGACGCCTGGGAGGGGTAGATGGGAGAGAGACGCTGGGAGCACCCATTGAGGACATAGGGTAACAATTGTGACAGACAGGGGACAGAACAACCCATCACAAGGACAGGTGATGGGGGTCGCCGCACCTGATCGGGGTCATTCAGGGATAATGGCTATAATGGAGCGTCTCGTAGGTCATTCCTCTAACTGCTGGGAGGGATGACTAGTACAGGAGCAGAGAAGGGAAGGGAGGAAGTGGGAAAGGAGGGGTGGGCGTTTGTGACTGGAAAGGAGAAGGAAGGAGAGTTGGTGAGGGAGGGGTGGGTGGGAAGGAAGGAATTATCAGGGGAAAAGCGCCAAGCCTTTACGACTATACAGCACTGGGAAGGGGTCAGGATCAGGATTTGGGATGGAATGGGGGGGGGGAGGAATGGTGCCCAACCAGTTGTAGACAGTCGGGGATTGAACGCCGACCTGCAGGGAGCGAGACCGTCGCTGTACCGTCCAGCCCGGTGGAGCAGCCACCTATAAAGACAGCTCCATTTTGGGCTGGCCAAGCCGGCGTCCTCACTAGTCGACAAAATGTTGGACAAAAAATATATTGGGCTTTGACCAGCCATAAACTGTCTATGGCTGGACGGTCTTATGTCTGCGACCTTGAGTTAGGATACTGTTGTGGGTTGAATGTTGGAAAATGTTAGTCGGTGGCCTAGGAGTGTTTGTAATTAGTATTAAAAATGTTTACCCTGAATCTAGTTAAAGGAAAACGAAACTAAGTACATTTTCTTTTACGTTTCTAGGGATAACAAATATATTTATCTCAGGTGGTACCCCCAAAATTTATCTCATGTGTATTAATATACTGTATGCATTTATATTCATAAAACAATATAGTTTAATGGAATAACGAATGTATTGACACTTTTATAGGAAATTTGTCCTCATTTGTACCTTTTTCCTGATATTTTCCCGCTTGTTTAATGTGTATATCGGTAAATACACATATAAACTCACTTAAATACGTATATATGTATTTAAATGAACCTATATATGTTCAATTAAACACATATGTTCTGTATTACGTAAAATACAAAACATATATATTCATATATACCTATATATGTAAACATATATACTTGCTGCTAGGTGAAAAGCGGCATTAGGTGATAAGAAATACACCCAACCATTTCTGCCCCGCCCGGGATTCGAACCCGTTCTTGATTGTGAGTTGAATTGAATCGAATCAAATATAGGACGGGTTAGGACAAGATACCCATGGGGTGAGCGGGGAAGCGGGTATAGGTGAAGAGTAGCTATAACCACTAAACTCCATAGCTATAGAATCGATTGTCAGTTGAGGTAACATCGAAGTCGGAGACACAGAGCCAGGACTCGACCCAGCGGCACGTCCAGAACTGAAGCTGTAGTCAGCGGGGCGGCTAGGCGGGGTCTCGTAGTGGGGGCGTCGTAGCGTAGACTGCTGTCCTCTTGTGTGGGAGCGTCGTAGCGTAGACTGTTGTCCTCTTGTGTGGGAGCGTCGTAGCGTAGACTGCTGTCCTCTTGTGTGGGGGCGTCGTAGCTTAGACTGTTGTCCTCTTGTGTGGTGGCGTCGTAGTGTAGACTGCTATCCTCTTGTGTGGGGGCGTCGTACTGTAGACTGCTATCCTCTTGTGTGGGGGCGTCGTACTGTAGACTGCTATCCTCTTGTGTGGGGGCGTCGTAGTGTAGACTGCTATCCTCTTGTGTGGTGGCATCTAGTTTCTTCAGTGATGCTCGAGTCTTTTTCTTCGGTGGTGCTGAAGTCTTCTGTCTTCTGCGTGGGTCTTCACGGTGGCGGACTTGGATTACCGGAAAGGTCTAGAGAAGAAAAAACGGGCAATGTTTAGGTCCCCCCTTTCCCCCAAAAGAGTGGGGTGGGGATGGAAGTTTACACCTATCTTCTGCATGATGACTGTTTCTTTCTTATTAGGTCGGCGTTCTTGGCTGGTTGGTGTCTCGCCGCAGCCGTCCACTCTTGGATGATGCTAGGGGGGCCGCCGTCCACTCTTGGATGATGCTAGGGGAGCCGCCGGCACTCTTGGATGATGCTAGAGGGGCCGCCGTCCACTCTTGGATGATGCTAGGGGGGCCCTCGGATGTGTCTTATGTATTCGAGCTTCACTCCGCTGCTGGGGTCGTCGTTTTCCTGTCTCGTCAGGTTACACGGGTCCCTCAGGGCGGTGGAGATGAAGGTGAGATGAACCCCAGAGGAACTCTGGGGTTGTTGGTGGCGTGTTAGTGTTCCTCTGGGGTTGTAGGTGGGTCTTAGTGTTCCTCTGGGGTTGTAGGTGGCGTTTTCGTGTTACTCTGGGGTTGTTGCGAGTTCGGCAAGGCCGCGCAACGCTGGTGTTGCCGGGTCCATTGACAGGGGACGACAGGGTATTGCTTGGAGCTGTTGTGTCTGGTGAAGGCCTCAGAGATAGGTAGATTGTTCTTGTGTAGAGTTTTTTTTTTTTTTTTTTTTTTGAGATATATACAAGAGTTGTTACATTCTTGTACAGCCACTAGTACGCGTAGCGTTTCGGGCAAGTCCTTAATCCTATGGTCCCTGGAATACGATCCCCTGCCGCGAAGAATCGTTTTTTCATCCAAGTACACATTTTACTGTTGCGTTAAACAGAGGCTACAGTTATGGAATTGCGCCCAGTAAATCCTCCCCGGCCAGGATACGAACCCATGACATAGCGCTCGCGGAACGCCAGGCGAGTGTCTTACCACTACACCACGGAGACTGTGAAGTTCGTTTAGTAGTGTGTAGTGTTCTTCCTGATGTCCGACTGTGAGTCGAGAACAAACCTGACTGTACTACAGGAACCCTGAACTGAACAATTAATTAAAAATATTAATTATTCAGTTTAGGGTCCCGGTATTACAGTCGTAATTATGTATTCCGTTCTTAATTCACAATCGAGAATTCCGGTTTGAATCCCGGGCGGGACAGAAATGGTTGGGTGTATTTCTTATCACCTAATACATCTGTTTACCTAGCAGTAGGTAGGTACTCAAGAGTTAAGTCAGCTTGTTGTGGGTTTGTATCCTTGGCGGGGTCAGTAATTCGACCTTGGGGAAGGGGGGGTCCTCGATATAACCCTAACGTGTATGAATACACCCTGGCTGCCTGTCCCCCGACACAATGAGCTATTATTAAATTATTATTATTAGTAAACCTAGAAATACTCAGGGTTATCGGTGTAACATTTATGGCTTCATGAAATCACGTTTTCTGTTGTGAGGGAGAGAGAGAGAACTGCACGTGACGATCAGAGCCTAGACTAATATAAAATATTTATTCAGGTAAAGGTACATACAATGAAAATGAGTTATAAACATGATGTAGGATTAAGAGACAGAGCTAGTACATACAATGCCTGAAGCCACTAATACGCACAGCGTTTCGGGCAAGCTGTCGGAAAAAAGTTTAGACTAAAACTTAATGCTAATTGAGAAAAAACTGAATTGAAAAAAAGGGAATAATAATTACATGATGGATAGAACAGCAGAAGGACATTTTCTTTAAGAGAGAATGGCAGATATCAGCAGTTAAACAAGTTAGTCAATAATCAATAATGTTTGAAAATCGCAAGACATAGGTTGACATTTAGGGGGTAAGGTAGGTTATCCTGATTTAATTCACTGTGTCGGGGACAGGAAGCCAGAGTGTATTCATACACGTTTGGTTTTTATAGAGGGGTTCCCCCCCCCCCTCCCAAGGCCGAATTACTGACCCCGCCCAGGATGTAACCCCATAATAAGCTGACCAACTCCTGAGTACCTACTCATTGCTAGGTGAACAGGGATATATGAGGTGAGAGGAAATGTGCCCAACCATTTCTGTCCCTCCCGGGATTCGAACCACGAATTCTCGATTGTGTGTCGAGAACGAACCTGGCTGTACTACCGGGTAACATGTTATAAGTATACACTCGATTTAACGACATATATGGAGCTTTAACCCTGGTCGTTAAGTGCTAGGTCCAACAAATATATATATATATATATATATATATATATATATATATATATATATATATATATATATATATATATATATATATATATATATGTAATTACAGCCCCGCTCCTGTGCCAGGTAAATCAACAACGGGCTCACCATAGCCCATGCTACTTGGACGTTTTGTTCCCTGTACATATATATAATATAGGTACAGGCAAGACAACAACATCACTTTCAAGACGCCTAACAATGCACAAGCAGCAGGAAGGGTCTATAAAAGAACATATAATCTCTACACGTAACCAGACCATCACCAGAGATATACTCACTAACACCACCAAAATAACCGACAGATACAGCGACAACACAAGACTGGACATGAGCGAGACATTAGACATCAAGCACACCAAGCCACGCACCAACTACCACCACATTACACTCCTGCCAACCAGCACAACACGCCGGAACACACAGCATACTGCACCAGCCATCAGGTCAGCACCAGAGGGACACGATACCAGCTCTCTCCTACTGTTTTGGTAGTACTTATAGTGACGATGAGGACCATAGTACATATATAGACGTACAACGTAATTAGAAAGTAGACATTTGTTCTACTGAATTTGGACAAACCGGAAAAGGTTGGAATTTATGTTGCAAAGCCAACCTAAACTAACCGAACCTTCCTAAGCCTAATACACGCTATCTGAAGCCTAATGTAGTACATATGTGTACTATACTAGATCTAGGAATATTTTTTTAATATTTCGAACTATAAGGTAAATAGTACCAAATTCTAATTACTTAGAACGTCAATGTTTGTACTATTGTGCACTTATAGTTACAAAAACTACTATTTAAACAGGAGGATGGGTTGCAAGATACAGAGGACCTATAAGAGAAATGCTTCTTCGTCTCACCCCCCCCCCAAAAAAAAAAACGGACTACTGGACAGTCTTTGTTCAGTTGCCTGATTTTCTTTGGGGGAGTCTTTGAACAAGTTACAGCCCCGCTCCTGTGCCAGGTAAGTCCACAACGGGCTCACCATAGCCCGTGCTACTTGGAACGTTTTGTTCCCCGTAGCTGAATCTTAAACAACAACAACAACGTCTCACCCCATTCACCTCATCCTCCGGTATATACTATGCACCAAGACAATTTAAAAAATGGGTTTATAGGCTACTTATACTACCTCTGGGCGGCTAATTCTTCATCAATCAATCAATTTGAAATCATTCCAGCTCTGTCTTTGACAATGTTATCAAGAGTTAACTAAACGCATCTCTTTGCATCAGGCTAAACAACACTGTAAAAATGAACTTTGGAGAGTTAATTTTTCAACTTAATTCTCAAGTGAAGAAAAAATGTAAGAAAGGGAAGATTCTTGCTTGAATCATTCATCTCACTCTTTGGCCAGATTTAATAATATATATATAAACTACAGTTAAGTAAATACTGTACTGTAACGCCTGTATTGAACAGTATTTAAAAAAATCTGCATTTTGAACAAAAAATTGAACAGCATTTAAGAAAAAAAAAGACTAATATAAAGCTACTGTTGATAAAACATAATTAATACAGTATGTTGTAATACTAAAATTTACAATAATACAGTATATTGTAATAATAAAATTCACAAACTGACTTACTTTTTACGTAGCCGAAGCTGTGAAAATTACGAAGCTGCGCAGATTACCTCATCCTCTGTTGCGCATATTTTGTATTGTTCAGTGTTGTATTGTATTGCTCTGCCATCCCATGAAATTAATTTGCTAATGGGGTGAGCAGGGACATTATCTAGCAGCAAAAATGACTTAACCACACTGGCCTTCACTCTATATTTGTTAATCTGGAATTTTCTAACCTCCTTGAAAAAGTAGTTTTCTAACCAATCCATAAATATTGATGGATTAAACCATGAATTCTTTGCACTATTGTACATTACGGGTAGTGAATGCACTATATTTTTATAGACTCGAGGGTTTTTAGACTTAATTGCACACTTTGTCCTGTGAGACACAGACAGACATCAGCATAGAGCAAGGCAAAGGGTCGTTCCTTGCATATCATTCATCCAAGAATTCTTTCCTGCGTCCTACTGGTCAAGGATTTAATGGGGTACAGCAGTCCAAATAAACCTGATCTCGTCACCATTATGCACTTGATATTTGCTTAAATTATTACTGACAATGTAATAATTGATCTTATCCTTGAAGAATTCAACATTAGTGGAATCTGCACTTGAAGCCTCGCCAGCTTTATTTTTTTTTCGTGTTTGAAATTTTATTTGGAGCCTTGAATCTCACAGTCCACCCATCACTGGCAATGAAGTCTGTTGTACATGATTGAATGGCAAGTTTATTTGTCGAAATTTAAAGCTCTTCAAATTGTATCGTGCTGAATAAACCACTAGACACTACAGCACCCAATTGTGTATACTGAGCTGCCCTTAGCACCCCCCGGAACACGCAGCACCAGAAGTATCACACACTGTAGGACTCGCACACATTTCCTTCTGCTTGTGTTAATGTCACAACAACAACACTTCTGCCAATGTTAAACTGCTGGTACTTCGCGTTCTCACGTTTCTTGAGTGAATTCAAACTTTGTGCCACCGCCAGGCGCTTCCTTCGGAGATGCCTGCCTTAGCCCCGTGTGCTAGTAAGTTCAGGCATCGCGTTCTGAATTCAATTTAAACTACACATCACACTTAGACTAACGAGGAGCGGGCGACGGCGGGGGCGGCGGCGCGGGTCACAGTAAACACTGGCAAGTGACCCCCCCCCCCCCGCGACGCCCCCCGCCACCTCCTCTTGGAAAAAAATTACCTACCGCAATATGCTATAAAAGTCATTTCAAAAGACTAAATAGAGAATTTGTCTTAATGCTACTTGTTTTCCTAATATTTTTGTTAATAATAATTTGTAATTTGATCCATTAAATTGTCATGTTTTTATAATATTTAATATTTATTTTACGACTCGTTGAGGCTGCAAGTTCAAGTATGTTTATTGAGACAAGACAAAAATACATCTCAAAGGGATAGAGTAGCTTAGGCTATTTCTACCCCCTAATTGAGGCTGCAGGTCGGTGACCAATGCCGAAAACAAAATAAAAGTGCAATTGCGGTCAGTATTATTAACGACC
This sequence comes from Procambarus clarkii, assembly GCF_040958095.1. Classification (NCBI taxonomy): domain Eukaryota; kingdom Metazoa; phylum Arthropoda; class Malacostraca; order Decapoda; family Cambaridae; genus Procambarus; species Procambarus clarkii. The sequence continues at coordinate 11,921,323 of NC_091209.1, read as the reverse complement.
GCACGGCTCAGTATATAAGGCTGCAGTTACCGGATTCCAAACTGTTAAAACCGGCTTAAGGCTAAATAAGAGGTCCTTCAAGCGAGTGTATACTAATAAACTAAAATAAATATAGTTTAAATAACTGATTACCCTTAACTAGTTTAATTAATGAATGTTACTTTTTTTACTAGTAATTTAGTCATAATTAAACATAGTATAAGGAAAATATTGAAAATTTAGTCATAATTAAACATAGTATAAGGAAAATATTGAAAATGAATTATAATTCCGTCGTGTAGGCTACTAGAAGCGGGTATTCTGTACGTTCTCTAGATTTGCTACTCCGTTCAAATTGCGACTGTTTTGCCTAACCATTTACGTCAAAAAATGTCTAAAGACGTCAATATTTGTGCATTAATTTTTACAAATACGTCGCAGTTTTAACGGATTAGTCGATTCCGTTAAAAATGCGACGTGCTATTGATAAAAAAAAGGAATTAATGGATTTTTGGTTTAAGGTTACCTTATTTAAGAGGAGGTTCCGGGGATCAATGTCTCCCCCTGGCCCGGTCTCAAGCCTTGCCTCCAGGTTGATGGTCGACTAAATTGTTGCACGTCGCTGCATGCATGCTGACGTACGTTGATCAGGTAACTTATGTGGGTGATTTTCACGTTACCTCTTAACCACAATTAGACGATTTAATAATATACTTGAATAGATTTAATAATATAGAAGCTGTTGAGTCTTACGGCATTATACTTTTATAATTATTTTATATATCATGGCTTCCTCCTTCTTTAAGTGATTTCGGGGCTTAGCGTCCCCGCGGCCCGGTCCTCGACCAGATCCTCGTTTTTGTTACACACCCCCAGGAAGCAGCATGTATTAGCTGTCTAACTCCCAGGTACCTATTTACTGCTAGGTAACAGGTGCATCAGGGTGAAAGAAACTTTTTGCCCATTTGTCTCCGCCTCCACCGGGATCGAACCCGGAACCTCAGGCCTACAAATCCGAAGCGCTATCCACTTAGCTGTCAGGCGCCTTTCCTCCAGGTCGAATTCCTGCCCCCTGTCCAGAATGCAACCCTATAACAAAGTGACACTCCTAGGTATCTATTTACTTGTAGGTAAACAGAGGCATCAGGTGATAGGAAATAAACCCAACCATTTCCGTTTCTGGGTTCCGGGATTAGAACCCGGAATTCCCGATCGAGCCGAAAACGAATCCGACTATATTATGTACTGAAGCCAGAGTGTTTAATGCATCTAGTTTGCACATTTAATCATGCTTGCTTGTCTTGCTTCAACTACCCTCAGTTTCCAGCCACCAGCCATACTCAGCCACCTGCTAGTCTCAGCCACCAGCCATACTCAGCCACCTGCTAGTAGTCTCAGCCACCAGCTAGTCTCAGCCACCAGCCATACTCAGCCACCAGCTACTCTCAGCCACCAGCCATACTCAGCCACCAGCTACTCTCAGCCACCAGCCATACTCAGCCACAAAAGCAACCACCCACACTCAGCCACCATCCACTAGAATATTTTGTGAACATTAAATACAAAACTAACCTTGGATTACATAAAGCTAAAGTCAGTAATTATCAAAAGAAGGCACCAAGCCGGGAAGACTATGTAGCACCATAACAAAGCCAAAGAAAGCAATTGACTAGGAATTCCTATATATTTTGCCGAGGTATTAAGCCTAGTCGGACCAGTTTACCTTGCACACCTTAAACCAGCCTATTAGTGGTCGTGGAGTTGTAAGGAACCTTGCCAGAAATTCCGCATCCTGCGCGGGATTCGAACCTGGGACCATTCGGATGAGATGACTGCCCCCTTCTACTGTGTTTGATAAATTTTAACACAGATTTTTTGTTTAAGGATTAGGTAAACAAAACACACGTGTAGATGAGTGTTATGTTCGTGTTTATATCTCGCCAGGTGTGCATCTGGGTTGTGAAGTGAAGGTGTGTTTGTACAGTTCTTTGTGAATATTTTGCACTATAAATAAGACTCAAACTTACTGTCTTTCGTCCTTCAGTATTCAGTCTTTGTCCAGTGTATAGTGTGTGTGTGTGTGTGTGTGTGTGTGTGTGTGTGTGTGTGTGTGTGTGTGTGTGTGTGTGTGTGTGTGTGTGTGTGTGTGTACACTCACCATCCACAAAAGTACATCATGATTATAATAACTTTGGGATGTACAGATTCTCATAAAATCATATGAAAACATGAAGATAAGCGCTCATGCGCATATATATATATATATATATATATATATATATATATATATATATATATATATATATATATATATATATATATATATATTTATATATATATATATATATATTTATATATATATATATATATATATATATATATATATATATATATATATATATATATATATATTATATATATACGCCCACGCGTGCACAACTTTCAACACAATTGCTTAGTTAAGTCTTTTTTTATGCCGTGATTGTACTTAATCAAAAAACATAAACACTTTTTGTCTATAATTATCCAGCTACGCCCTCATACAAGTTCATTCTTTCTTCTTTTGATGGCAAAGGTCTTTCATGTCACAGATGCAAAAACACTCTTAATAAACACATTTATCGATGTATTTTCCAGCGGCCGACCTGGAAAGCTTGCGTTACTGCATTGGTCATGTCCTGTGTCTTCTCAGAACTCGATTGTAGCGTTCCAGCTTTGGTCAGATTTCCTGGTAGATCAAGGATTTCGTGACATGTTACTGCAGGGCTGGCTCCGTCAGTCAGCCCTCTCTGGCCAGGGCGAGGTGCTCATCAGGCGCTGTACCCGAAGAGTTGGAAGTCTGTCTCGTAACGCTTGTAGAGTTCTTTCAGCTGTTGACGGGTCAGCTGGCTGAAGAACTTCTTGCTGATACTGCTGCTGATGGTGGTGGTGCTGGCTGCTTGTAGTAGGAGATTCTGCTGCTGCCTTTCTCGTCCAGGTCTCGTTACCTAAGCGTCCCCAAGTCTCCTTCGCCAATTCCTGTGGCCACACGAGATAAACACAGTATGTTAGTTATGGTTGATTTTAAAGCAATTCATTAGTTTAATTCATCAATTCTCCAGATACACTCATCCTGCAGTTACCCTCAGCCTCCTGCCACACCTGCTTCTAGCCACACCCTTAGCCTCCACGTTCTACAGTTTATTCCAAGTCAGCTTAGTATACCCAGTTCCACCACTGAGCCGCCAAGGCTGCACAGCATTCCCTCCACCAGTGGAGTGAGTGTAGTAGTATCCTGTATCTTATATTACTTATTGGTTTAGTTTAACCGAGTCCCTTAAGAATAAGTAAAGGCTTCGGAAGCCTCAAGAAGAAACCTGAGATGCGTGGTTCTCTGCTAAGTCTCATTCTCTTACCTCCTGGGAAAATAGGAATTCAAAATAAGAAGATGGAAGGGTGAAATATATGGAAGAAGAAGAGGGAATAAAGATAGAACAGGATAATTAAAGTGTCCATTTCTACTGGCAGGAAGCCCTCTACCTGGTTACCTCTGAGTGTTTAAGGTCGGTGAGGGCAGCGAGGAACCTCAGGTCCTCCTCCATCGTCTCCTGCTTCACGATGACGTTGTAGTCGCTGCTGCAGACACTACATTCTGCCCAGTACGGCGTCCACACCGTCACCTGTAGAGCAGGAGATGATGTGATGCCAGCATGGCAACTGGACCTGTGAGGGATGTGGGGAGGGGGAGATCATTGTGGCAACAGGCACTGTGTGAGGGACCCTTATGGACAATCAGAAATATTTGTCTGAGATTAGGCAGGTGAAACGGGTGAAGTATGTCAACAAATATCTTGTCAACAAGTGGTAGAATAGAAATTAATCTGGCAACTGCCACGTAAACTAAATGAAGTCGACAGGTTGCATGACACCCGCCTAGCGAAGACACTCAATAAGAGTATGAATAACATGACCCCTAATGAAATGAATGACAAGTGAAAAAAATGTACTTATGTGCAAAAAATCATGAACGCATGAATTGTTGTTCTGGCGGGACAAAGACCTCACCGTCTGTCTCCAGTGCTTGCTGGTGGTGAAGTTACTGGTGGAGTCGAGGACGTACTGGACGAACTGTGGGAAGGTGGGGAAGACGGGACCCTTGGAGGACCTGGAGGACCTGGAAGCCAGGGACCTGGAGGCCAGGGACCGGTACTGGGAGACGATGGTCTGCTGCAGCTTGCGGTACTTGGGAGGCGTCGGGTGCTTCGTGGTCAGCTTCTCCAGATAAGCCGTCAGGAGCCTGAGTGAGAGTGTTACTGGTTAGCTCGTCCTCACCCTCCTCCTAACCTCAAACAAAATGTTTTTGCTAAAACTAAATTAATCAATTATATACCAGAGGAATAAAGAGTTACTGACAACACATATCAGTGCAAGCGACTCTTTGAAACTACACAAATAAAAGAGGAACTTGCCCTTTCCTCTGCCTTTCCACCTGCCTCTACAGGAAGCCTCAGTTTACCTCTCAGTATATCAGCGCCCGGGAGTTAACCAACTGTTGTGGGCTGCATCCAGTGGTAAGGCCAGTCAAGGTGGTCCTCGATAACCACCACAGGCTTCCTGTCCCCGCCAAAGAGCACCTTAAACACGGGGGCTCACCTGGTGAAGGGGTGACCGACGAAAATGGCCCGAATGCTCTTCTGAAAGGCCTCGGCCTTTTCCTTGCCCTTGGTTGGGTTGTAGCTCAAGGTCCGACTCCCGTGCCTGTTGCCATGGTGACAAGCATGAAGGTGATACAGTTATTCAATCCATTGATTACACACAAATACAGAATACTTAGAATATAAATACAGAAAGACAAGAAGTTAGGATATGGGGGAATGAAGTGCAGAAAAGATGCAGAACCAGTTGGACCATCGGGGATTCGAACATCGACCCTGCAAGCAGAGAGGCCGTCGCTGTACCAACCAGTCAACGACAACAAACCATTTGGATTCAGTAGAGGCTTCATACAGCAAGGATCGTAACAGAGTCATTAATCGACACAAAAATATTATGGTTTAATTAACAAAAAAAATGATTCAGTAATCCCATCACGTGACTTATGGTCCTGCCACTTGCCCTACATTGTATGTTTTTGGTAACAAAATGCACTAATACCAACAACAACAGCACGCTGGATCACCCCGTAATCACCAGCAACATACACCACCACAGCAACAACACCTCCCTCTTGTCTCCATGCCCCAGGTACCAGGGACAAGCAGGTATATTCCCTGCTGTGTGTGTGTGTGTGTGTGTGTGTGTGTGTGTGTGTGTGTGTGTGTGTGTGTGTGTGTGTGTGTGTGCGTGCGCGCGCGCGTGCGTGCGTGTGCGTGGGTCACCACAGGTCAACGCCGCCTATCTGACACCAACAGAGAGAAGCGACCTCTTGGTGAACAAACCTGTTCACCAAGACAAAGAAATATTATTTAACCACAAAAATCTAGTTACCATTTACTTCTTTATTTAAGTTACAAGCTAAATCTTCCGAGTTCCTGTTAGATATCTATGTCAAGAAATACCTTAATGCTCAAAGGGTCAACCAGTGTTGGACTGTTCATGGCCAGGTCTACCAGTGTTGGCTAAGTTCATATAATGTCCCCCATCTCACAAGATGGCAAGTCATACATGGAACAGAAGAGAGCATGAAATGCCACCACTAGCAAACTCTGGGCACAGCACAAGAATATCTTCCAATATACGTGTGTGTATGAAATGATTAGAGAGCTAGAGGTACCATTGGAACCAATGGAACGTTCACCATTGGGGGGGGGGGAAGGTCATTACCTGCAGCCACCTGCCATAGATATTGACATCCCCTCAAGATAGGAGGCCTGGTCGACGACCGGGCCGCGGGGACACTAAGCCCCGGAAGCACCTCAAGGTAACCTCAAGGTATCCCAGCCTAATTCTGGCAATGACAATGTCACACCGTCTAGTGGATGTTTTGTGCTGCTCGTATATATGGTACTCGGTTCTCAACATGTCATAACTCTTTATACTCGTGTTCTCTGGCCTTTGTGTGTTGGTGAGTGCCCTTGTGTATAACCCAATTACCTGAAATATTGTGTTTTTTTACAATAGAGACTGGAATGCCTAGATCCAACTCAATTTAAGGTTTATACACACACACACATTATACATACATACATATATATATATATATATATATATATATATATATATATATATATATATATATATATATATATATATATATATATATATATATATATTTTACACCCCCTTAAACTACATGTGATAATATATACCTCTATCCCACAGGTCATGGATTGGGTTCCAGGCTGGTCTTAAAACCATTGCTTTAGTTATCATGGACACACACACGCACACATGAGCGAGACATTAGCAAGAACTTTTTCAGTGTCAGACTAGTTAGTAAATGGAATACACTAGGAACTGATGTGGTGGAGGCTGACTCCATACACAGTTCCAAATGTAGATATGATAGAGCCCAATAGGCTCAGGAACCTGTACACCAATTGATTAAAAGTTGAGAGGCGGGACCAAAGAGCCAAAGCTCAACCCCCGCAAGCACAACTAGGTGAGTTGTGCTTCCAGGGGGTTGAGTACACGGTCCAGAGGAAGTGGACCAAGCAGCCAACCAGAACACATTGGGGGTAGTGGGGAGGGATGGGGGGGGGGAGAGGGGGACGGTACAATGTGTACACATATCCGTGCTCACCTATGTGTGCCACGTGTTGCTGGTATACAGCGATAACTGCCGCCCCAGGTGTCTGTGTGTGTGTCTATGTGTGTGTGTGTGTGTGTGTGTGTGTGTGTGTGTGTGTGTGTGTGTGTGTGTGTGTGTGTGTGTGTGTGTGTGTGTGTGTGTGTGTGTGTGTGTGTGGCGCTGCCAACTACGACTACCACCTCGCCCCGATAATGAGGCTGTTGACGTGGTTCGGGGCAGTAGTCCATGTTGGTCTGGGGTTCCACATCTTGTTTCACACTATCTGAAGTGCTCTAGTTCACTGTGACTCTCTGTCTCCTGTCTGTTA
>NC_091209.1:11901807-11909307 GCF_040958095.1 Procambarus clarkii | reverse complement strand
ATTTTCAATAAGGAATGTCATGGTGAAGTTTTCATTGTCAGTACATAGAGGAGTAATTCATACTGGTGCACGAAGTATAACATGTTCCCCAGGGAGGCGAGAGAGAGCAATGCGAATATGGCAACAGAAGCGGTAGAACACACAACTACAATTAACACAATTCTAATTAGCGCACCATTGCTAATTAAATTAACACCCCAGTACCGAGAGGGAATAATGAATCAGCGGTTCACCTCTGCATTTCACCCCAACCGGAAAACCCAACCGGATACATAATCAGAAACCTAACTGGAAACTCAACTAGACACCCAACCAGAAAATGAACAAATCCACAAGGGCCGTGACGAGGATTCGAACCTACGTCTGAGAGTATCCCTGACGCTGCCTTAATCGACCGAGCTACGACATGGTCAACTGGAAAGCCCACATCTGCTTATTAGTAAAGAATTCCATTATTCATTTGTCTTCACGCCCCGTCCTCACACCTCTGTCCCAGACGCCCCTTTTGTACCGCCCCCCCCCTCATGAACAATACTCACATACGCACGCACACACACGCACGAGCGAGGTCGAGAGATCAGTGTCCGCGATTCACAATCCAGAGACCCGGGTTTGATTTCAAGCCAAGACTGAAACGATTAGACAGTTTCTTGCACTGGAATCACCTGTTCACCTACCAGTAATTAGGAACCTGAGCGTTAGACAGCTGTTGTGGGTTGCACCTGGTAAGAGAGTGTATCAGAAATATATAGCAATTATGAGAAAAATAGGTCCGGAGTCGTTACATTAAATAACCATCGGTTGGAAAGGCGGAATCCAAGAGCTAAAGCCACAATCTTACAGCCACACACAGGTGAATGCACACACACACTCACCAGTGAAAGACGCTGGTAATCGACCTTACAAACGCAGCCCTGAGAGCAGACACGCAGCCCTGAGTGCAGACACGCAGCCCTGAGAGCAGACACGCAGCCCTGAGAGCAGACACGCAGCCCTGAGTGCAGACACGCAGCCCTGAGAGCAGACACGCAGCCCTGAGAGCAGACACGCAGCCCTGAGTGCAGACACACACACCTGTCATTAATTACAAACCCCTGGGCCGACGCGCATAATAAAACTGACTACGAAGAAACGCCAGCAGACAATAGCCACGTACCCACGACCTCTGCTGCTGCCAGCGAGTGACTCAAGCGGTCCAACAGCACGCGCGCCACCTCTTCTTCCCGCGCTCGTCCAGGCACCAATCATCGCCCCGGGAACTGGTATGCTCCTCCCACTGCGGCGCTTCCACCAATCGCGTTACTTTGCCAATTAGAATTGTAATTTGATTCGTTATCTTTGTAAGATCAGGATATTTTGAACAGATATTTAGGTGACTTCCGTATAAGCAATTTATTCCCCCACCCGGGGGATTTCATACGATTTTGTAAGCTTATTTATGCAACATTTTTATCATTGATCGACCGGGATACACAGCCTGCACTCCTAATTGACCCTGATCTAAGCTCTATCTCACTGATCCACAACTTGTGATATTCTTCGATCCTTATCCACCATCTACAACCTTGCTAAACGCCAATCCAAACATATATTTTGATCGAAGGCTTCATTATAGCTCGACCCAGAATTATCCAAGACCCACATCACTGCTCGACCCTGATCCACGACGGAGTCCAGTCCAAGATGAGTAAAAAAAGTGGTGGAGGTCACTAACGCAGCGCTCCAGAGACTGGAAATAAGCCGGTGTCATCCCACGAGCCTCAAGAGGGTCAGTAGCCTTAGTTAAATAAGCCGGTGTCATCCCACGAGCCACAAGAGGGTCAGTAGCCTTAGTTAAATAAGCCGGTGTCATCCCACGAGCCTCAAGAGGGTCAGTAGCCTTAGTTAAATAAGCCGGTGTCATCCCACGAGCCTCAAGAGGGTCAGTAGCCTTTAGTTAAATAAGCCGGTGTCATCCCACGAGCCTCAAGAGGGTCTGTAGCCTTAGTTAAATAAGCCGGTGTCATCCCACGAGCCTCAAGAGGGTCAGTAGCCTTAGTTAAATAAGCCGGTGTCATCCCACGAGCCTCAAGAGGGTCAGTAGCCTTAGTTAAATAAGCCGGTGTCATCCCACGAGCCTCAAGAGGGTCAGTAGCCTTAGTTAAATAAGCCGGTGTCATCCCACGAGCCTCAAGAGGGTCAGTAGCCTCAGTTACACTGGAAACCTTCCTGCCAAATACCGTACTTTTTTGGTTACCTCTGCAAGATTTTCAACTGAAATCATGTTGGAAACCAGTCGTGACCTGTTATTGGCTTACAGACACAAACCAACCCGCACATTTGATACATCGTCACTCTCATTCTATGTATGGGGTTGGGGCGATTTCCATTGGGCGAATGGAAAGTTATTTTTGTATATCAAAAAATTTTTGCTTAACAAAAAAATCTTTCCATTGATGTTTTGGTAACTGGACTACTGCTTCATTCATTGACCGTATGTATGTTATCTTGAGGTTATCTTGAGTATATATATTGAGTTATCATCTATATGTATTTCTAGATCTGGAAATTCCTGCCCCCTGGAATAACTGGAATATTATATTTGATATCATAAGGCTGCACACGTGAGCTGCAATAATCTGTGCAATCTGTGGTGAAAGAAATGGACCTCGGCCTTACCCTTGGATTTGTTTTAATTATCAGGGGGAAATCGCCAAGCCATTACGACTTTATAGCACTTGGAAGGGGGTCAGGATAAGAATTTGGGAAGGGACCGTGGGAAGGAATGGTGCCCAACCACTTGTGGACGGTCGGGGATTGAACGCCCACCTGCAGGAAGCGAGACCGTTGCTCTACCGTCCAGTCAAAGTGGCTGTGTTTACCCTTGGAAAATAACTCCAGTACTGAGTCCCAAAATAAACTCTGAATAGGTTTCTTGCTGAAGTAATCAATGAAGGAGAAGTAAGGTGACAAATCATCACTCTTGTCTCAAATAGTCGATACGAGTGGTGGATAGGAGGATAGTGAGCATAGAGGGGGTGGACGGATAGTGAGCTTGGAGGTGGAGGGATGCTGAGGATGGGTGAGGTAGAGGGGGGAGGGGAGTACAATGGGACGGCTGGGAAGGTAAAGGAGTTAAGGACTGAGCAACCACCCTACACAAGGGATCAGTTAGTCTTCTCTCAGTCACCGGAGGGAGAGGACGCGCGGCGGCTGATGCTCCCAGTGCATTACTGACTTCAAAATCACACACTCATCTCGAGTGCTTGAGTCACTTAATTGACTCACGGTGTTCTGTATCCAGTTAATATCAGTATGTGAAATATTATATCTATGCCAGATAATCTCTAAACTAAACGGATGAAAACCTTAAGGAAGCGAAACAGCAGGTGATGAGCGGAAGCGGGTACTGAGGTCTGTCGAACTCACCTCATCCTTATGGGGCTGAGACTCAACACCAGGGTGGCGCAGGGGGCCGTGTTCGCCTCCCTCGTCGGCGCCTGCCTCCTCTACTACCTGTCGGGGGTGACGCCCCTTCGCCCCTCGGGGGAGACGCCCCCTCACACCCCCAACAGCGTCGGGAACAACGACACCTGGCGTGTGTTGAGTGTGAGGCTCTCACAGAGTGAGATCGAGAGCCTCCTTCAGGCGACTCCCAGGTCTTTCTCGGAGCCACGAGTCCTTGAACGTGGCACTCACGCCGGGGAGAGTGCTACAGCTTCCCCAGATCAAGGAGGAGCATCAGGTGAAGAGGCGGCGTGTAGTGAAGTAGGAGCAGGAGCGCAGGACCCCGTGCAGGATGGGTGCTGTGAGGAGGACACTAAGGTCTCCTGGGCTCCTCCCGTCCTGAAGCCCTCAGAAGGCTCCTTCCTGAGGAACTTCAACTTCTCAGCCTTTCCACCCGAGGTAAGGCTTAATGTGCGCACAAACACACACTATTAATTAAAGGGCCTGACGGCTGAGTAGGCAACGCTCGGTATTCGTAGTTCTTAGAGTTCGGGTTCGATCCACGGCGCAGGCGGAAACAAATGGGCAGTTTCTTTCACCCTGATGCCACGGTTCACCTAATAGTAAATAGGTACCTGGGAGTTAGACAGCTGCTTCGGGCTGCTTTCTGTGTGTGTGAAAATAATCAGTTGATTGACAGTTGAGAGACTGGCCCAAAGAGCCAGAACTCAACCTGCGCAAGCACAACTAGGTGAATACACACACACACACACACACACACACACACACACACACACACACACACACACACACACACACACACACACACACACACACACACACACACACACACACACAAAGCAAAGACTCAACCTAAATTGCTGCACAACCACATCAGGAGAAAAACAACAGTAAAGGAACAGGTAATGAAATTAAGGATAGGGGCAGAAGGATTCACTACAAACGACAAGGAAGTGCGTGAAGAACTGAATAAGAAATTCCAGGAGGTCTTCACCTTAGAGCAAGGAGAGATTCCAGAGATAAGAGAGGGAATAGTTAACCAGGAACCACTAGAAGAGTTAGAGATTACCAGTGGGGATGTAAGGAAGCTCTTGCTAGAGTTGGATGTGACAAAGGTTATAGGCCCGGATGGAATCTCCCCCTTGGATACTAAAGGAAGGAGAAACACTGTGCCTGCCACTCTCCATAGTGTATAACAAATCACTGGTAACAGGGGAATTGACAAAAATTTGGAAGACTGCTAATGTGGTCCTGATATACAAGAAGGAGGATAGAGAGGAAGCATGAACTACAGGCCAGTGTTCCTAACTTGCGTACCATGCAAGATGATGGAGAAGATTGTGCAAAAAAAGCTTGTGGAACATCTGGAGCAAAAGTACTTTGTAACAAGGCATCAACATGGGTTCAGGGATGACCTAAGATCTACAGGCTTGTAGATCTTAGAGGTTACAAGATGATCTAAACAGACTGAATGAATGGTTCAACAAATGACTACTAAAGTTAAACCCGAGTAAATGCAAGGTCATGAAACTACAGGTGGAAACAGGATGCCAGACACGGATACCGAATGGGAAATGAAGTACTTCATGAAACGGACAGAGAGAAAGATCTAGGAGTTGATATCACACCAACCCTGTCTCCAGAAGCCCACATAAAAAGAATTACATCTGCAGCATACGCGAGAATGGCTAACATCAGAACAGCCTTCAGGAACCGGTGTAAGGAATGAATTCAGAACCTTGTACACAGCATATGTAAGACAAATCCTGGAGTATGCGGCCCCAGCATGGAGCCCGTATCTTGTAAAAGCACAAGACGAAGCTGGAAAAGTTCCAAGGTATGACACTAGGCTAGTCCCAGAACTAAGAGGCATAAGTTACGAGGAAAGGCTGCGGGAAATGCACCTCACGACACTGGAAGACAGAAGAGTAAGAGGAGACATGATAACTACCTACAAAATTCTCAGAAGAAGAATTAACAGGGTAGATAAGAATAAACTTTTAACACGGGTGGGACGCAAATAAGGGGACACAGGTGGAAACTGAGTACCTACATGAGCCACATGGACGTTAGAAAGAACTTTTTCAGTGCAGAGTAGTTAACAAGTGGAATGCATTAGGCAGTGATGTGGTGGAGGCTGACTCCATACAAAGTTTCAAATGTAGATATGACAGAGCCCAGTAGGCTCAGGAATCTGTACATCAGTTGAGAGACGGGACCAAAGAGCCAGAGCTCATCCCCCGCAAGCACAATTCGGTAAGTACTGACAGTCGTAAAGCCCTAACACACCTCCCCAGCTTAGTGAAGAAACTGGTGACTGTTAAACAGGTTAGAGAACATTGCTCTCAGAGACCCTGGTGGCTGAGACACGGCTCCACTCGCTCCCCCGGGTCATGATCACAAAACATGTAATCATTTAAAAATATCATAATTTACCCACATTTTACTTAGTCAAATCAAATCAAATGTTTATTCAGGTAAAAGTGCATACATAGAGGATTAGTTACAAACATGATGTAGGATTTATAGATAGAGGTAGTACATACAATACCTACAGCCACTAGTACACAGTGTTACGGGCAAGGGAGTGGGAGATGTGAGCGGCACTTTTCTCTCGTGGGTGTTAATTTTGTATATTTTGGTTATTAATTTATGTGTTGACAGAAATGGTGTAGCGGTGTGTTTTGTGTTTGTGTTGGATGAGAGAGAGTAGGCGAGCACTCTCACACACTCACTGCCTCTCTCCCGGCCAACCTCACAACTCTCTCTCTCCCTCACTTCTCTCCCTAGGTTCACCTCTCACCCCTTCTCTCTCTCAGGTTAACCAACTATTTTCCTCATTGCCCCCCAACCCCCCTCTTCGTGCATCTAATTTTCCTTGTTTTCTCCACTCTCCATCATTCCCTCAAATCAATGACCTCCTATGCTATCTCTCCTCCACTGTCTCCACCCCTCCCCCCTCTCCCATCCGCACCCCATCCCCACACACACTATCAATGTATAGTCTACTTATCACTCCCCACTATCCAATATATTCACCGCTAAGTCAGAAGAAGCCTTACCTATGATACCTACCAATGGATTCCTCACTAGCCGGTGTCCCTGCCTAGCCCGCCCTCTGTCCCTCACTTCAGCTGCCCCTCCGACAGGCTAGGAAGTACCTGAGGAGCCGTCTGGGGGAGATGGTCGAGAGGACCCGACTGGTGGCTGACGGCTGCAGAATGAGGTCCAAGCTCGCGTCCTCCTCCGCCCTTAGGGTCCTCTGGAACACGGAACAGGAACCTAATCTCGTCTGGTGTCCTGTCTTCAAGGTGGGTGTTGATCTCGTTCCACGCGGTGCCCTCTGCAATGTAGTTATTCTTGTAGACTTGAAAGATGAGGGGTCTACTTGTAGAATTACAAGGTTGGTCTACTTGTAGAACTACAAGGTTGGTCTACTTGGAGAACTACAAGGCAAGGTTTCGTAGATTTACAAGTTCTTTTCGTGTAGATGTACATGACAGATTTCCTTGTAAGTTTAAAAGGTAAGTCCCCTTGTAGGTTACACAGGGATTGTCCCTTATGGAGATTGTCCCTTACTCCTTGCAAGGTAAGAGACAATCTTGCACCTCTTGCAAGGTAGGAGGTTCTTCAAACTCTACAATTAATGACGTGTTGATAAAAGTTATATGATTCTCGCCCTCTTGAATGAACATTCAGATTAACAATGAGTCTGCTCAACATTGTTTCTTTCTCATAAAATCCAAGAAAGAAAATATGCTCTGTGAAGCATACTTGCACCAGGTCTATTCCTACCGTCTTCCTTCAGGGCCTCTAAGACGTTTGCAATGATAATAAAGATATGAACAAATCCACAAGGGTCGTGACAAGGCAATGTCTGGGATGCTCCCGGACGCAGGTTCGAATCCTCGTCACGGCCCTTGTGGATTTGTTCATTTGATGCATAAAGTTAGTGAGATCTCTGTGTGTGATAATAAAGATATATTTTAAAACATTTGAGTATAACCTAAGTGTTCAGAATTAACATACAGGAATGATATGTGTTGATCGGAC
>NC_091209.1:11834307-11896807 GCF_040958095.1 Procambarus clarkii | reverse complement strand
AGGTACTGGTGCCCCCAGTCTTACAGTTGCAGGTACTGCTGCCCCCAGGTGATGCACATTGACCGAGACGGCAGCGCAACTAATGAGTGGGTGGGTGAGCGTTGAGGGGCGAGGTAGGGGCCGGTTTGGGTGATATGGCCAGAGACACCAAAGGTCACTGGGTACCTCTGGGGGGTGGCGGAGGGGCGTTGGTAAAAATTTTTTTTTAAATTTTGCCCCGAGAGGCGAGTTTATTGGGCAGCGCCACTCATCTTGTGAGTGAACATAAGTCTTCGTGGGCTAGTTACATAATATAACATCGAGGTGTGAGGGAGGGCGTTGACACCTTCTTCTCTTGAGGTTATCTTGAGATGATTTCGGGGCTTAACGTCCCCGCGGCCCGGTCATCGACCAGGCCTCCTTTTTTGTTACCCTCAGGAAGCAGACCGTAGCAGCTGTCTAACTTCCAGGTACCTATTTACTGCTAGGTGAACAGATTTCCTGGGTCAGGATTCATAAAAAAATTTACCCACCCCCTGACGAAACCTGTACATCTTTCCCTAATTATGACCGCTTTGTTTACATATATTGCAGAGTTTACGGGCTAGGAAACTTCACTACTCCCAAGGTTATTATTGTTATCGACAACCTCGTGGGGCTTCGGTGCTCGTAAACTGTTTACTAAATGTAAACAATGTTATCATGATTGAGGAAAGATGCACAGGTTTCGTATACTGTTAATTTAATACTTGTGACGCCCTTTTACCCTTCATCGTATATACTATACAACATATACAACAAAAATAAATGAATATAAAATAATTTGTATATCTCTAAAACTAAATAAAATAAAAGGAGATTAATGTAGGCTTAGCTGAAGTTGATGTGGAAGGCGCGTCTCCTGTAGTGAGGTGAGGGCGCTGGGGACGGCAGTTTGGGATGACAGAGGGACAGCAGCTTGGGACAGCAGCTAGGGACGGCAGGGGGACTGCAGCTAGGGGGAGAACAGATGCTCTGGTACCTGCTGCTCTCACTGGAGAGGTCACACATTAGGGTGTTGATAATGATGAAATCTGGAAAGGTCACAAACATTTTCAGGAATCTGTACACCAGTTGATTGACAGTTGCGTGGCGGGAACACAGAGCCGTAGCTCAACCCCGGCAAGCACGACTAGGTGAGTACATTAGGGTGTTGATAATGATGAAATTTAAGTGTTGCAAAGAACTAACATTACCCAGACTAAAATAGGTAATGACACTGCGAATACAGCTTGTCCCTGATGCTTTAATCTACCAGCCAGCAATGATTACCAACGTAGTTGTTTAAACTAGTATAGCCAAATGTTAACAAATATTAGTTAAATTATCTAACATTTAATTAATCAGTAAATATAATATTAACCAAGACATAGTTAAGCTAGTTAAATTCAACGTAACAATTAATCACACTGTACTGACTATAGGTATTAACACTAACCTCTGGTGGACGTTGTGGCCAGTATTATAACCGAATCTGCAATATGACCAGGTTAGTGACACAACAGGAAAGTGGATCTATATCTTTAGTGTAACACCACCAGCCTTCTTTATTTCTTAGTGTAGATTCGCATATCCGGGATCCTGCTTGTCTCGTGTAGATACACACACACAAGGCTTCCTAAACCCTCTTGTTGAGCATCAGTAGTTATGGATGACAACAGCGGTATTGCTGGTGGGTTCAAATACGTTTATTGAGACAATAAAATACATCTCAGAGGGATAGAGTAGCTTAGGCTATTTCTATCCCCCATGTTGGTGGGTAGGCTTGGTCACCGTTTCTCCTGAAATTATATCACACTACTCTCTCACTATTATTATATGTTTTATCTGTTGATGAGATAGTTTTGCACCTCTAGTTTATCACCTAAACGAGGCACAGTTATTTATTGTGCAGTTGTAGGTTCTAAATTGTTGTGAGCACAGGATTGTGTTCACGAGGGTAATGTTTTGATCAGTGATGACGTCATTGTGTTTCTCTTCAGTCACGTTATTATGACTTATTCACCACATGCCTTAAGTCATACAGTTCTCGCTGTTGAAGGTAGACCTTGATTCAGGTCAAACACCCGTTGTATTACCTTCCTCGGGGAGTATGAAGCCAATTGGCTTTTTTTTCTGCAGTCGGGTTCAACATTAAATTGTGTTTTTGTGGTTTGGGATCTTATCTTAAAGCTACATGTGTTAAGGTGTGACTCCTGACCTGTCCTGTTAACTTGATTTTTCAAGTATCCTTCCATGGGTAAGAAACTGTAGTCATTAAGAAAGCTTTCAAAGATTGCCTAAGGGTCCGTTAAGCATATAATGTGTATTTATGTTGAGGTGGCCAGGGAGTCTTTCTCTAATATATATATATACACTGTTCTAACTTAGGATTAAGTTATTTCGTTGCATTATTCATTTTATGATTTATAGGTTAGTGCATTCACCGGCTTTGAAGCCTAATCTGTGACTCGTGTCTGACAGCTGGAGGTGCAGCGGTCAGGAGGGCGGGTACCCGCCGGACAAGCGGTCAACCGCTACCTCGGGCAACTGGACCGTAAGCAGATAAGCCTCGTCTACCATCGCTACATGCTTGATGCTGAATTGTTCGGCTACAGCAGTGATGCCTACCTCCACCTGGCGCACGAGTAGACCTCCTGGTCGCGGAGGACGGTCCAGGACCTGGTCGTGGAGGACGGTCCAGGACCTGGTCGTGGAGGACGGTCCAGGACCTGGTCGTGGAGGACGGTCCAGGACCTGGTCGTGGAGGACGGTCCAGGACCTGGTCGTGGAGGACGGTCCAGGACCTGGTCGTGGAGGACGGTCCAGGACCTGGTCGTGGAGGACGGTCCAGGACCTGGTCGTGAAGGACGGTCCAGGACCTGGTCGTGGAGGACGGTCCAGGACCTGGTCGTGGAGGACGGTCCAGGACCTGGTCGTGGAGGACGGTCCAGGACCTGGTCGTGGAGGACGGTCCAGGACCTGGTCGTGGAGGACGGTCCAGGACCTGGTCGTGGAGGACGGTCCAGGACCTGGTCGTGGAGGACGGTCCAGGACCTGGTCGCGGAGTGGTCTCTCACACCTGCAAGTAAGCTACAACACTCGTGATACTCTCCCCCAGGAGAAGCACATATCTTTGACCACTGAGTGGTTATCATGTTATCTTCATTTGCTTGGCGTCACCTTCTCTTCAGCTGTATACATGCGAGGGATAACGTGCCAATCAGCTGAAGAAAAGCGAGGCTATATATATATATATATATATATATATATATATATATATATATATATATATATATATATATATATATATATAATATATATATATATATATGTCGTACCTAGTAGCCAGAACTCACTTCTCAGCCTACTATGCGAGGCCCGATTTGCCTAATAAGCCAAGTTTTACTGAATTAATATATTTTCTCTAATTTTTTTCTTATGAAATGATAAAGCTACCCATTTCATTATGTATGAGGTCAATTTTTTTTATTGGAGTTAAAATTAACGTAGATATATGACCGAACCTAACCAACCCTACCTAACCTAACCTAACCTATCTTTATAGGTTAGGTTAGGTTAGGTAGCCGAAAACGTTAGGTTAGGTTAGGTTAGGTAGGTTAGGTTGTCGAAAAAACATTAATTCATGAAAACTAGGCTTATTAGGCAAATCGGGCCATACATAGTAGACTGAGAAGTGAGTTCTGGCTACTAGGTACGACATATATATATATATATATATATATATATATATATATATATATATATATATATATATATATATATATATATATATATATATATTCCAGGTATTTTCTGCCATAGTGCATAATACAATGAAGTAAATACCTCTGTACTTGTTCCCATTAAAAAGACTTCCTGGAACATACTTTTAAATAAAGTATTTTATTTTATTCTCATTGACGTTGTAGCTGACAAACTAGGCATCTCTGAATTTCAATTTGCATATAAAACTGGTTATTCAACATCGCTTTCTCGTTTTCGGCTGGCAAAAACTACTCAGTTTGTGTGTGTGTGTGTGTGTGTGTGTGTGTGTGTGTGTGTGTGTGTGTGTGTGTGTGTGTGTGTGTGTGTGTGTGTGTGTGTGTATGTGTGTGTGTGTGTGTGTGTGTGTGTGTGTGTGTGTGTGTGTGTGTGTTAATTAAAGCTACCTTATCAGTAATGTAATGCTTGTTTTGTCCAACAAATGGCTTCCTGATGACAAGCTAAACTGTCCAAGCTGGACAGTCCAAGCTTATGACCAAGCTTGTGTCCAAGCTGAACAGTTCAAGCTGAACAGTTCAAGCTGAACAGTCCAAGCTTATGACCAAGCTTGTGTCCAAGCTGCGCGTCTGTGGCGTAAAGAAGACACAGTTAACTATAACAAACTTTACTGATCATGCAAAGATCACAGTGTACATAGATATCAAACATGAAAAGGTCAAATATCCATATAATGAACATTGTCTAAACATACGTGAGGGTCAACAGCAAAATGCCGGAGACAAAAAGACCTTAAACTATACAAATCTACTTATATGGTAATACAAAAGACTTGAAACTGTCACTCTCATATGTAACTCAGTCTTTAGAGTACACAGTCTTAAGAGTAATATGTCACAGTTCTCTGAGTACTCTCACACGTGACACAGTCCTCAGAGTACTCTCGCATGGTACTCAGTCCTCTGAGTACTCTCACATGTGACACAGTCCTCTGAGTACTCTCACATGTGACACAGTCCTCAGAGTACTCTCACATGTGACACAGTCCTCTGAGTACTCTCACATGGTACTCAGTCCTCTGAGTACTCTCACATGGTACTCAGTCCTCAGAGTACTCTCACATGGTACTCAGTCCTCTGAGTACTCTCACACGTGACACAGTCCTCAGAGTACTCTCACATGGTACTCAGTCCTCAGAGTACTCTCACATGGTACTCAGTCCTCTGAGTACTCTCACACGTGACACAGTCCTCAGAGTACTCTCACATGGTACACAGTCCTCAGAGTACTCTCACATGGTACTCAGTCCTCTGAGTACTCTCACATGGTACTCAGTCCTCAGAGTACTCTCACATGGTACTCAGTCCTCTGAGTACTCTCACACGTGACACAGTCCTCAGAGTACTCTCACATGGTACACAGTCCTCAGAGTACTCTCACATGTGACACAGTCCTCTGAGTACTCTCACATGTGACACAGTCCTCAGAGTACTCTCACATGTGACACAGTCCTCTGAGTACTCTCACATGTGACACAGTCCTCAGAGTACTCTCACATGTGACACAGTCCTCAGAGTACTCTCACATAGTAGTCAGTCCTCAGAGTACTCTCACATAGTACTCAGTCCTCAGAGTACTCTCACACGTGAACATCCCCAGTACCCAACAGCTGGTGGCCCAAGAGCTGGAGCCTGGAGAGTGTACTATTCTGGTAACACAATTGTACTCAGACATATACATATAATTATAATATATATGACAAAAAAAGGAAATAACTGAATAAAAAGAGAACTAACTAACCATGGGAATAAATTCTTATTCTCTCAGAGACAACGCTTGAGCGCACACCTGTATGTTGTGAGGCAACGCTTGAGCGCACACCTGCATGTTGTGAGGCAACGCTTGAGCGCACACCTGTATACTACGACGCAACACTTAATGCTGAAACATGCTCACTAGCGTGACAGGATGAACAACCCAGCGGGTTTTCTTCCTATTGGGGAGTGTTGTACATGCTGCTATGGCGGTGTGTCCACTCACAGAATGAGTGGCGCTGCCCTTAAACTCGCCCCTCGGGGCAAAATTTAATGCTCAATAGCTAGGGCAAGAGGAGGGGGGGCGTAGGGGGGGGGTTTATCTTGAGGTTATCTTGAGTTGATTTCGGGGCTTTAGTGTGCCCGCGGCCCGGTCCTCGACCAGGCCTCCACCCCCCAGGAAGCCGTTATGGGCTCCATAACTGGGGAGGGGGAGAGAGAGAGGTGGGGGATAAGGGGGTGGGGGGTAGTAGTAGTATGGTAGCCCTCATGAACATCATTATAGCATTCTAGCGACACTAGAGCGTGTCTGCTCTTGCCCAGCTGCTCCAGATATGTTTCAGCATTAACTCTTATATACTGATCTAGTCGTTATCTGTGGCTTCCTCCTGTGTTCCAATTGTTATCTGCGGCTTCTTCCTTACCTTGAGATGGTTTTGGGGCTTAGCGTCCTCGCGGCCCGGTCCTCGACCAGGCCATCTTGTGTTTCAATTATTATCTGCGGCTTCCTCCTGTGTTCCAGTTACTATCTGTGGCTTCCTCCAGTGTTCCAATTATTATCTGTGGCTTTCTCCTGTGTTCCAATTACTATCTGTGGCTTCCTCCAGTGTTCCAATTACTATCTGTGGCTTCCTCCAGTGTTCCAATTACTATATGTGGCTTCCTCCAGTGTTCCAATTACTATCTGAGAGTTCCTTCTGCGCACCAATCGCCATAAGCTATTATTTTGTACACCTTTATTCGTTAACTTTCTCTAGCCAGGCGTACATCAATGTGTACCTTTAAGCAGCTGCGCAGTTTATGGGTTAAGAACTCTCAGTATCTCACCACTGTTTATCCCTAATATTTCAAAAGATAAACGGCATCATTGCAGGAGCGTCATGCAGTACATGTGAACATTTTTTGTATATAAAATACAGTACGAAGAATGTATTCTTTTATAATAAACAGTATTAAACAAAAAATCTAAAGCAACGTTCATAACCCAGCAAAACCATCAAAATGATCTCTAGCCTCATGGCTGCGAATTTCACTTATTGGTTCTTAATTAATTATATATAGCAATGACGAGTCAAAATATTTAAATGGAGTAATTTAAATAATAACAAAATAATAATTATTTATAACTATAAAACTTTCTTTAAAATACATTATATATATGTTTTTGGGTCTTATGATGTGAAAATATTTAAGAAGTTTTACAGTGAGTAAAATAATATAATCAGAGATATGCCACATTTATCTAAGTGGTTCATCTACCCTTTAATTCGAGCTTATATTATAGTCAATTTAATACTGTGTAAGTATTCTGTGCTCATTTCAAAGTCCACCTCATGACATCTGACATTCACACACTCGTCATGGTAATACTGAACTGTCGGCATCTTGTCATCTCATCTCTAGCTACCATTTTTAAAAGCCATATAAATTTACGAGGCTATAAATAATAAGTAAATAAGGATTATCACCCTCCATAAACTATCATACATATTAATATATTATATTAATATGTATGATATTAATCATTTTTAAAAGCCATATAAATTTATGAGGCTATAAGTAATAAGTAAATAAGGATTATCACCCTCCATAAACTATCATACATATTAATATATTATATTAATATGTATGCATATTAACCATTTTTAAAAGTCATATAAATTTATGAGGCTATAAGTAATAAGTAAATAAGGATTATCACCCCTCCATAAACTGCCCTTATCATACATATTAATATATTATATTAATGGCGGGAAAACTACACCTAAGAGACGCGAGATACGGCGCCATGATTCGCACCCAACACCACCGGACATAAAACACATATGTAGTATATCGGGGACAATTAGTTTATCCAACACTACTGCTATTTTTGATATATAGCCTTATTTTTTAAAAAATGCTGCCTTGTCCTACACATTACATCGGCATCGTCTACACCGGGTTAGGGCCAGTCACTCTAGGGGCTCTTGAGTAGCACTAAGCCAGACCTATGTTCCTGCATTTACATCATCAATCACACAAGTTCAAACCTGAGACTTTATATGTATAAAACGCAGCGTCTTCACTACCACACAATACCATCCTCCTTGAGAGAGAGAGAGAGAGAGAGAGAGAGAGAGAGAGAGAGAGAGAGAGAGAGAGAGAGAGAGAGAGAGAGAGAGAGAGAGAGAGAGAGAGAGAGAGAGAGAGAGAGAGAGAGAGAGAGAGAGAGAGCGAGAGAGCGAGAGAGCGAGAGAGCGAGGGAGAGAGAGGGAGAGAGAGGGAGAGAGAGGGAGAGAGAGGGAGAGAGAGGGAGAGAGAGGGAGAGAGAGAGAGAGAGAGAGAGAGAGAGAGAGAGAGAGAGAGAGAGAGAGAGAGAGAGAGAGAGAGAGAGAGAGAGAGAGAGAGAGAGAGAGAGAGAGAGAGAGAGAGAGCGAGAGAGCGAGGGAGAGAGAGAGAGAGAGGGAGAGAGAGAGAGAGAGAGAGAGAGAGAGAGAGAGAGAGAGAGAGAGAGAGAGAGTGAGAGAGAGAGAGAGAGAGAGAGAGAATCACAGCAATCAGAGATTAGTTTCATGAAACAAACAGTAGGAAGTCAGTTCACAGCCCAAACTAAACACACCATTCCCATCTTCACAATCAATATTTCTTAATTAAAAACCACCAAAATATAACCTACATGTCTGAACTACTCACCAAAAAATCCCTTCTTTAACTGCTAACATTCTCCTGTGACAAGATAACCACCACACGATCCATCTTGGCCTTACTCCTAGCAGACTGTATCAAGGTAATTAGCACCAGTTATTCCACATATTTTGGCTACCATTAAAATTAGAAAGATTTGTGTTCTAGCCAATATATCATTATGAATTGAGCGGTCAACACACACACATTACGTCCATTGTATCAATGAACAAGTTTGTTCGCTATTTACAAGTGAAAATGACGACGACTTAGACAGTCAAAAAGCAGTCATGATTCAAGCGCTCAGGTAGAAGAAAATATTGACTTCGGAGTGTTTAGACTTAAGACTCATTCACTAATAGTCTTGTTTATCTCGCGGGAAGATTGATACAATATGTTGGCGTCTTCCAGAATGTTTCCAAAATGATCAGTTAAGGAGTACAATGACTAGCGGGGCACACAAGGCAGGAATTGGTTAATATGTTTGTTTCTCTATGGCATTACCCTCTTAAGTTACCGTCTATAAAGGAATTACTTATATCTACCGGGTATATATGGAGGAATTCGCACGACCGTGATACTAGGCTTTCCGGGAGGTGGTGCAACATATTATAAATACCAGGTGGGAAGTGTCGGGCAAGTTTGGGTCCCGGCTTTACTACCCATAACATTTCTAACTTATCTCATTTGTATTCAATGTTACCTTCGCTGTTATCTTCCGAGAACATGAAGTTGTCTCCTGAGGGTGATACTAGACCAAACTTGTAACTTGGATAATCATATTATCTAGGGGTAATACTGGTTTATGTAAACCTCTTCTAGTTTACATCTATTTATATATTTAAGCTATAATAGTAGAGGTAATATTGTGTCTATTATAGATACCACTATGAGAGGAACTGACAAAATATTACATCTATATGGGATACAACACCCCCATTATGGCCTACTATCCATGACATAATCCATATACGAGGTTCCCTCCTGCAGCACAGGGGCCAAATTACCATAACAAATAGGCTAAGTTTTAGCCTTTTGACTAGTGTGTAACATTATCTTGCCCACGTTGATATTTGTATAACTTATTGAGTTATTAACTCTTACAAATAAATTATCCATGGTACTGTATATGCTAAAGGTATTTGTATGATTTGATACATATCAAACAACAGGTGTTTCAAATATACATGTGCAGCATATCTATGACAATAAATGTTCAGAAGAACAGAGATGAAGAACAATTCTCCCATATAAAACATCTCTATATCATAAAGTATTATTATGGCGTATATAAGTGAAGAATTAAGAATTAATTCGTCAATGATTAATATAATAGGATTTTAGCACATACTTTACTCACAAATAAATATGAGACAATCCAAGCCATTTTTGTAGCAACTGATTTATAATTTCACATTATATAAGACATGGGAAGCAATATACATATACTATGGTAATGTACAAATATTAAATCAAATTTTACGAAACTCAGATTATAAATTCATTCTAAAAAAAAAATCATCAATAACCATAAAATAAAATGGGAAACATTATACAGTAATTAATACATGTATAACTACATTTAATATATTAACTAAATTATAGACATTCTTTGACACACTATCCGGCTGAAGCACCGGCTCCATCTAATTATCCGACTGTCACTACGGATCCATCCAATGAAAAAGCTGACGAATTCCGGACATAATTTTTTTTTTTCAGATATGTAAATATGTTCCATCTATAAATAGGCCTCAGTATAATCACATTTAGTACTGATACTTTACCGTTATAAAAAGTATATATTCTGTTGATATATATATATATATATATATATATATATATATATATATATATATATATATATATATATATATATATATATATATATATATATATATATATATATATATATATATATATATATATATATATATATGTGTGTGTGTGTGTGTATATCACGAAAATAAACACGTGATTAAACACGTGTTTATCACGATTAAACACGTGATATATATATATATATATATATATATATATATATATATATATATATATATATATATATATATATATATATATATTACCGTTAAGCTCTTAATTGGACTAATTCAGTATCAGAAAAAATTAAAAGCTTTGAAGAGCATGAGAATATAAGTTTGATAGCAAGCAAAGGCTGCAAGTGTGTAGAAAGTCGACTAAATTCCCATCGTTGTTAGGCAATAAATAGCTCATTTAGGTGAGGCTACTCCGAGTAAGAAACCTAGACAACACCACTTGTCTCGGGGCGATTGTGATTCACGCGATTACACACCATTGATGTGACAGATCATCAGGCTGTGAGGCTAAGATGAGGAAGATATAGGCATGTGATACACAGCATTAATGTGACAGATCACTAGGCTGTGAGGCTAAGATGAGGAAGATATAGGCATGTGATACACAGCATTGATGTGACAGATCATTAGGCTGTGAGGCTAAGATGAGGAAGATATAGGCATGTGATACACAGCATTAATGTGACAGATCACTAGGCTGTGAGGCTAAGATGAGGAAGATATAGGCGTGTGATACACAGCATTGATGTGACAGATCATTAGGCTGTGAGGCTAAGACGAGGAAGATATAGGCATGTGATACACAGCATTAATGTGACAGATCATTAGGCTGTGAGGCTAAGACGAGGAAGATATTGGCATGTGATACACAGCATTAATGTGACAGATCACTAGGCTGTGAGGCTAAGACGAGGAAGATATAGGCATGTGATACACAGCATTAATGTGACAGATCACTAGGCTGTGAGGCTAAGACGAGGAAGATATAGGCATGTGATACACAGCATTGATGTGACAGATCATTAGGCTGTGAGGCTAAGACGAGGAAGATATAGGCATGTGATACACAGCATTAATGTGACAGATCACTAGGCTGTGAGGCTAAGACGAGGAAGATATAGGCATGTGATACACAGCATTAATGTGACAGATCATTAGACTGTAAGGCTATAAGATAAGGAATATATAGGCATGTGATACACAGCATTGATGTAACATATCATTAGGTTAACCATTTGATTAAGATAACGAACGTAGACTATATACAAGTGAAAAACAGTATTGACGTATAGCATATCATTAGACTGGGCATGAGACTATAGTTGGGAAGGTAGACTACTTAATATTGATGTAGTCTAGTTTCACCACAAAAGTTAGAAAATATCCCGGTTAAATATACCCATTTTTACCCCAAGTCTATTACAGAATAGGACCATTGTATAACCAATTTCCATTTTCCGGGCAAAACTTTTACATGAGGCTTTTAAATACAACGTCTTAGTTTTACTCAGATGATTCAAACAATGCATGATACAGTTTATAGCCTGGACTGCATTGAATCAAAGTAGATTTAATGCACTTGAAATTATTTGGGAGAGAGAAAGATGGTTAACCATGGAAGAGATCACAGGTTTGTCACTGGTAAGTGACAGATTTCATCCTCACGTAAAGCCTATTTAAATTAATTCAGTGTTGGGCTCATTTGGGATTTTCTAACCTAACTTAGGTTAAGAAAAATCCCTCTGTTCATTTAAACATTCTATACGCGAGGAAAGTGGGTACAAAAACACTTATAATACCTTAACAATCATGAACAATATATTATAATATATACTGGAGGTCATCTGGCTTGCTACTTAGGGTAGGTAGCCTCTGTACAAAAGACTAAACACTAGGATACTTCCTAAGCAAGAAATCTGAAGTATATACTATCCTTAATTAATGAATATGGGAAGCCCTCAATTGTGTTTAATGTATACGTCTGCTGTCTGCCCCAGATGCCAAGACACTAGTGTATGGCACCCCTGTATACATCTGCCGTCTCTCCGGTGCCAAGCATGGCACTCTGCCTCTCACTCTTGGGACTTTTAGTCACCATTAAACAATTAAGGATGAAGGCTATTATCCAATCGGCTTGATCAAATCACTTAAAAAAAACACCTTATCGACTTCATGTTAATTCTCAGAAATTTTAATTTGAAATTGTTTTCCTTTGGTTGATTACAAACTTATCATGATACAGAGACTTCTGGTACAGTTTCGTATCATTATTTGATGTGGATATGTTTTGATATTTATTACACCAGCGTTCATACAGCTGTCTATGTTCATCAAAGGGGTCTTATGCTACGGGAAAGTCAAGAACTACACAAATAATTAGAAAGTACCATGTATTATCCTGTGTTTACGTGGAGAGAGAGACACGTGATATGATTGTTGAGGCTGCCTTGTCCTGCGGAAAAGGGCTTCATAGATTTTTAAATGGCATCTAAAAACAATGTGAAGTGAAAATATATTTTTATTTCAGGCTTTGCGGGGTTTTCGAAGTAATAATATTAGGTGAAGATAATGACATTATTATTTTATTTTGTTTTAGAGGAGAAATGACTTCTGAAGCTTCTTATGTCAATTACGGAGTCTAATATCTACAGAATTGTTTCGTCGTATTTGAAATCATTATTTAGTATATCTGACATATGAACATATGATATTTGAGCTTTTGCTCAAATATCAGGTATTTGATATTTGGGTATTTGCTTCAATATTATAATGTTTTGTTTATATATATATATATATATATATATATATATATATATATATATATATATATATATATATATATATATATATATATATATATATATATATATATATGACGTGCATGGAATTCAAATAAAATTACAGGCTTCCAATATGCACCTCAATATGTTGCTTAATATGTATAATATGTAACTTAATGTGTAGTTGTAACGTTTAGCACCAATGAGCAGTCATTTATAACAACTTACAGAGCAATTCCAGCAGCCTAATAGATCTCTCGGTTAATTCAAGAACATGAATAAGGTGATCTACCAGCTTATTAGGTCATGGGATAAGTACAACTGGATATGTGTTGAGTGAAGAACAGTATAAAGGGGGCCCAGATGCTACGGCGCAGCCCAAACCAAGGTTTTCAACATACATTTAAGAACAGGTAGATATCATCTTATGTTAAGGGTCAATATTTCTACAAGTCTTCCTCTCTCTCTTTGGGCAACTATAAGTCGAAAATATGGAGGAATTGTGTTTATTGCTCTTGATTATGGCCAGGCCACTCGTGTATGTCTACGATTAGCAGCTATTGTCATCAAAAATATGTACACTTTCCAAAATTTTCAATTATATCTAATAGCCTAGAATTTACTTCCCAGAGCAGAAATCTGAAAATGCATTAATAAACCCAACAGTTTACTATAATCACAGGGATTTTTGTATGTATGAAAACGGTGTGAAATTTACTTACAAATAGATGGAAGAAACAGAAGCGAATGTTTTACAGAGACTAGGTGAGCGGTGATGATTGGGCAATTGTTAATCCTTAGACAAGACATGTTCCTTGGTAACAGCCGACGGTCAGATGTCACCTGTTGATCAGATCACCGCCATTGTCCTTGTAGCAGCCAAGTAACTTATGCCAGCGAGGCAACAGACGACGCTGATAACATGATGAAAGAGGTGACTCGCTTCCCCAAGTGTAGCAAGGTGAAGGTGGCTGCTGACCTCCTGGTGACCCCTGGTGACCCCTCGTCTGGGGTCTTCTGTTCCTGTTGACATTGAAATCCCTCGTGAAGTGATGGTGTTAGTTCTTGAAAACATTAATGCACATTTCTTGATAATAAGGATATTTACATTGTTTCCTTATGATAAGCACAAATTATCGACAGTCAGAATAAATAAATAATAGTTTAACACTGATGCTTTCGTAAGTTTTAAGGACTAGTTGGTATTCCTCTGACTGGAACCTATGCCATTGGCCCATTGAAACAAATGAAAAGGATTTGTCAGTTCTCCAAATAAAGTAAATATAACATACACACACGGATTTACTCTATAACCCAACCCTTCCTACGGATAGACAGTACGTTTTAATACTAAACGTAAAAAGTACATTCCTGACTGTCTCCATAGTACATAAATACACTTAATTGTGCTGTTACATTTACTTCCCCATATATTCACCTCATTTTCTGTAAATACGCGCACAATTCTTAGGTTGAAGTTTTCGTGGTCAGGTAAGTTTTAAATATAAAGAATTTCTTTTTCAGTTTTATTAAACAATAGAGATTTCATAAAAAATTGAAAATATCTTGAGTTACTTTATAATTTATTGAAAGACTTTAGTTTTGTTTTATTAGCTTTATAAAATTGTAATATCAATATAGCTATAGGTTAAGTACTCATTGTAATTAAGAAGCAATAAATGCTATTTACATGTGTGTCCTCCAACACTCCCAAGGTTAGGTTAAGTCGTGGTTTTCTATACAACTTTTCAGGTAAACTCTAATATTCACAATATTTTGATGCGATGCTGGCGATTAGTGTATTTATGTACTATGCCGATAGTCAGGATTATACTTATTACATTTAGTATTAAAACGTACTGACTATTCGGAGGATTGATGTTATAACTCAAACCAACACACAAAATATGAGACGAGAGAGGATGAAGAGGCAGGAGGCTCTTCACCTCCTACCTAACCTGAAGGTAGGTGCCTTCAGGTAGAACCTACCTGAAGGAGGTGCGGGAGTTCGTCCACCACCGCCTCAGCACCCCTAGCTCTGGAAGTCCTCGCAATTCTTGTATTTTGCTTCTGTTTTACCCATGATCCTGTTGATGACGCGCTTGGCCTTCATGGAGGCGCGCATTAGGCTGCGGTTCCTACTGGGGAGAATACCATCATTAGTTTAGGATAAAAGTTTAGAATAACGTTCTTAAATGTATGATATACACAACGTGGTTTCCAAGAATGACAGCAGCTGTAGCTACTATGGTTGGGATGTACAAAATATGTGCTGTTGTCTTCAAAGAAAGTCCACTGTTTGTATCGTAGGAATTCTAAAGGACATTATAAATAATTGAAACGGCCTAGCTAACCATCTAACCCAGCTTGTCCTAAGCCTAAATAAGCAACCCTAGGCTTAACATATGCTAGATTAGGCCTAATTTAATACATATATGTACTATACAACGTCTAAACAAATTTGATTTAGTTGATGCCATTTTTCTCGACCCTTGTAAAAATGAATATCACAAAACACGGATCTTTTCAGGTTCAATATAATTTTTTTTGTGAACACTTCACTTATAATAGTTACAGCTGCTATATTTTTCAGAGAACAGGTCAGAGATTAAATAGTGCTACCACCATAGAGTTTCTTTCACCCTATGCCCCTGTTACCTAGCAGTAAAATAGGTACCTGGGTGTTAGTCAGCTGTCACGGGCTGCTTCCTGGGGGTGGAGGCCTGGTCGAGGACCGGGCCGCGGGGACACTAAAGCCCCGAAATCATCTCAAGATAACCATA
Source organism: Procambarus clarkii (assembly GCF_040958095.1). Taxonomy (NCBI): domain Eukaryota; kingdom Metazoa; phylum Arthropoda; class Malacostraca; order Decapoda; family Cambaridae; genus Procambarus; species Procambarus clarkii. Next base: position 11,880,986 of record NC_091209.1, on the reverse strand, counting down.
CACCATAATCGTGTCAACTGTTAAAATAACTGCCATGAAAGGTATTTGAACATTAATCAAAGAAAGTGAAGTATCCCACTTTCTTAAACATGACGGATACTTCAACATATTTAAAAACTATTGAATTCACAACATGGTTTTAGTCATGGCCGCCCGTGTTTAATTCACTCTCGGTCTTAATTAGTATATTTCAAACAGTTGACAGAGGAGGAGAAGATTACGACATTCTTTATCTCGACTTAAAGCAAGAGTCTTTGATGGTGTGACTCACGAGAGATTCATTAGAACATTAGGGACTAGGGGGGGGGGGAGGGGGTAATCCTAAATTGGATTAGGGTTTGTTGATTTCCAAGACCAGAGAGTTGGGGTAGATGAAATTAAGTAGAATTCTGAGCTTTGGAGATAATAAGAGTTGCCAGGTATCAACTACACAGTGTTGAAATTGCGAAATTTGAATGTAAAAAATACTTATGAGACCGTGAACTATGTGGCAGTGTCTACGGTGTATGTTGATTGTACTATGCGTCGGTGGACCGTGTAAATATGTACTGTGTAACTGTGACGGTGGATTGTGTGACGGTGTACAGTGAATTTGGGATTTCCTATCCCATAACTCATCTTAAACTTTGCCCTTCTAGTTTTCCCTGGAACACTACACGCCAATCTGTTTACAACCAGGTCCCCAATAACTGCTGGATAAAGAGAGGCGACACAGTTATGGATCCATGCTCAGTTTCAACAATTTTGTAGCTCTCGGGTACCTATTTACTGCTAGGCAAACAGGTGCATCAGGTGAAAGGAAACATTACCCAACCGCTTCCGTTTTTCCGCAGGAATTGAACCCGAGAACTTCTGGCTGTTTCTGACGAGACATTTCACGTGGTCACCCATCCAGTGCTGACCTTAATTATAATTAGGGTCCCGGTAGTACAGTCGAATTCCGGGTTCGAATCCCGGGCAGGACAGAAATAGTTAGGCACATTTCTTTTCACCTAATAGTTGTTGGGTTGCATCCTGGGCGGGGTCAGTAATTCGACCATGATTGGGGGGGGGGGGTCGTAGATAAATGCCTAACGTGTATGAATACACTCTGGCTTCCTGTCCCCCGGCACTGAATTATATGAATGATAACATAACTGATCGTGAGCACTGGCCTCGCCTCTAGTATCTAAGAGACTACAGGCTCTCCTTTACATACTGAGGAGGATTAATCATGCCATAAGTATATGAGGACCTATAGCCAAATTGCACATCAAAACATAAAAAGTACATGAACTAGGCACTCAGGTGTACCAACAGGGACATTTGGAGACGCGTTTGGGCATTCGATGAAGATTGATGAAGATTAAGGCAGCCAAAAGGTGGCACGGGCATGAATAGCCCGTAAGTGGTGGCCCTTATGAGCCATTACCAGTATCAATAGATGATACTGGAGATCTGTGGAGGTGCGACTGCACCCTACCTGACGGGAGATGTCTCCCGTGTTGAGCATGGGTTAAGAGACATTTAAACGTTTGGTGAGTTACCCCTAAATATTAACATCATAAAGAAAACGAATACCATTTTCTTTAACAGGCGTTATTTGGTAAACTATTGAAACCTAAGACGCTTTCCCATACCTCACTATTTTCATTCCCCTCTCAACCCGCGGGTCTATCCATAGGCACAACTCAAAATGCTGATTGCCTACCCATCAAACAGCCGCTACATTTTCTCGTCTTCTTGAGACTACAGTGTGCCTAACTTCCGTGTCGGTGTCAACGTCTGTATGCAATACTGTAGTTAGTAGTTACACTGATAAGATAACACTGTATCTTGCAGAGAATACAGTACAACAACGTCGCTGGAAACTAATAACCAAGTGACGATGTTTCCACCCGACCTGGACTCCCTATTAACCCGTCCCGGACTCCCTATTAACCCGTCCTGGACTCCCTATTAACCCGTCCTGGACTCCCTATTAACACGTCCTGGACTCCCTATTAACCCGTCCAGGACTCCCTATTAACCCGTCCTGGACTCCCTATTAAGCCGTCCTGGACTCCCTATTAACCTGTCCTGGACTCCCTATTAACCTGTCCTGGACTCCCTATTAACCCGTCCTGGACTCCCTATTAACCTGTCCTGGACTCCCTATTAACCCGTCCTGGACTCCCTATTAAGCCGTCCTGGACTCCCTATTAACCTGTCCTGGACTCCCTATTAACCCGTCCTGGACTCCCTATTAACCCGTCCTGGACTCCCTATTAAGCCGTCCTGGACTCCCTATTAACCCGTCCTGGACTCCCTATTAACCTGTCCTGGACTCCCTATTAACCCGTCCTGGACTCCCTATTAACCTGTCCTGGACTCCCTATTAACCCGTCCTGGACTCCCTATTAACACGTCCTGGACTCCCTATTAACACGTCCTGGACTCCTTATTAAGCCTCATTTATTTAATATGAATTGGTTGGATAATTCATGTAATGTATCTTGGAACAAAGGATTATATGCCTGTAATTATATATTAATGAAAATGCATTGCCATGTAATTTTTTTTAAATAAAACAAATAACTCAAATTTCTTATTCTAAATTAATATGCAACTGAAGGCATCAGTAAAATATATCTTCATTAACAATAATGAACTCAACAACATTATATATATTCAATATTGTATTATGCAAACCTCTTCTAATTAGCTTAACACTCTCAGCTCTAGGCCATAATTATGATATATCTATAATTTGATGATAGTTAACAAGGTAATTAAGTAGTTTAGCGAACATACCTGGACACACAGCCGTCCTTAACTGTAGACCTAATGACAAAGGAGGAGTTGCAAGCTACTGTTAAAAAATAGTTAATCTTTAGACAAAATCATAAACACAGGAGACAGCTGTTATCAACACAATTTGGCCCAATTTGTTACAGATAACTCCAAGACTGAATTGACAGGTTAGGCAGTATTAAGAATCCATAAACTAACAAGCTAATTTGTATATTTTTTATCGACAGCCTCAGAAATAATTATGATTAACAAACTCAACAACACATAATAAACAGTTAAATAAAACAACATAAGGAACTCTTAAATAAAAATTAAAGTTAAATAAATTACAAAGTGGCTCCATTAAACCAAGTATTAACAATCTACTAAAACAAAAACAACACGACCACACAAACTCAAAACAATTGAAGAGTATCCAAAGGTTCTGCTGTTGTTCTCACCTCGTCCAGCTTCTCTCCTTAGGGGCCTCTTCCTCCTCGCTGGGCTCCACCTCGCCCTTGATCCGTAGCTGGTTGAGGATGCCCACTAGCAGGTCGTCACACTTGTGGTTCATGCCCACGCTGATCTCCATGAACTTGGCGCCGTAGCTGCACGCCAGGTCCCGTCCATCTGTCCGGGGATGACATGCTGTGTCAGGCAGGGGTTTGGCGGGGCCTGGGGCCAGATTCACGAAGCAGTTACGCAAGCACTTACGAACGTGTACGTCTTTTCTCAATCTTTGGCGGCTTTGTTTACAATTATTAAACAGTTAATGAGCTCCGAAGCACCAGGAGGCTGTTTATAACAATAACAACAGTTGATTGGCAAGTTTTCATGCCTGTAAACTGTTTAATAAATGTAAACAAAGCCGTCAAAGATTGAAAAAAGATGTACACGTTCGTAAGTGCTTGCGTAACTGTTTCGTGAATCTGGCCCCTGGTCTTCACCAAACATATCCAGGGACTGAACAAATCTACAAGGGCCGTGACGAGGATTCGAAAATACGTCCGAGAGCATCCCAGACGCTGCCTTAATCGACTGAGCTATATCTAGCAGCGTCTGGGATGCTCTCGGACGTAGGTTCGAATCCTCGTCACGGCCCTTGTGGATTTGTTCATTTGATACATCACGCTATTGTGCTTTCTGTGTGTAATACCCAGGAACTCGTTAAACACAGGCAAACAACAGCATGTTGACCAGACCACACACTAGAAGTTGAAGGGACGACGACGTTTCGTCGACTTGAGAATGGTCCGGGACGGACCGAAACGTCGTCGTCCTTTCAACTTCTAGTGTGTGGTCTGGTCAACATACTTCAGCCACGTTATTGTGACTCATCGCCTGCAAACAACAGCATACACACCTGGGTATACTTTGTATCACTAGAACAATACATCACAAGCACCCGCGCCATACACGTGGCCAAAACAACTCACCATCAACATTGACGGCCCGGGATCGAACCAGTTCACACTTGTTGGCGACGAGGATGACCGCTCGACCACGAAGGAGCTGATGCTGGTGGAGGGTGGAGAGTTCCTCTCCCGCCCGCTGGAAGGATGCCTTGTCGGTGATGCTGTACATGATGAGCCACCCATCAGGAGGCACGGCCCGGCTCACCTCCTCCTGTCACCACACACACATTAATACACATATATACACTCTCGAAATTTACATAAATACACTCTCGAAATATACATAAATACACTCTCGAAATATACATAAATACACTCTCGAAATATACATAAATACACTCTCAAAATACACATAAATACACTCTCGAAATATACATAAATACACTCTCGAAATATACATAAATACACTCTCAAAATATACATAAATACACTCTCGAAATACACATAAATACACTCTCGAAATATACATAAATACACTCTCGAAATATACATAAATACACTCTCGAAATATACATAAATACACTCTTGAAATACACATAAATACACTCTCGAAATATACATAAATACACTCTCAAAATACACATAAATACACTCTCGAAATATACATAAATACACTCTTGAAATACACATAAATACACTCTCGAAATACACATAAATACACTCTTGAAATACATATAAATACACTCTCGAAATACACATAAATACACATAAATACACTCTCGAAATACACATAAATACACTCTTGAAATACATATAAATACACTCTCGAAATACACATAAATACACATAAATACACTCTCGAAATACACATAAATACACTCTCGAAATATACATAAATACACTCTCAAAATATACATAAATACACTCTCGAAATACACATAAATACACTCTCGAAATATACATAAATACACTCTCGAAATATACATAAATACACTCTCGAAATATACATAAATACACTCTCGAAATACACATAAATACACTCTCGAAATACACATAAATACACTCTCGAAATACACATAAATACACTCTCGAAATATACATAAATACACTCTCGAAATATACATAAATACACTCTCAAAATACACATAAATACACTCTCGAAATATACATAAATACACTCTCAAAATATACATAAATACACTCTCGAAATACACATAAATACACTCTCGAAATACACATAAATACACTCTTGAAATACATATAAATACACTCTCGAAATATACATAAATACACTCTCAAAATATACATAAATACACTCTCGAAATATACATAAATACACTCTCGAAATACACATAAATACACTCTTGAAATACATATAAATACACTCTCGAAATATACATAAATACACTCTCAAAATATACATAAATACACTCTCGAAATACACATAAATACACTCTCGAAATACACATAAATACACTCTCGAAATATACATAAATACACTCTCGAAATATACATAAATACACTCTCAAAATATACATAAATACACTCTCGAAATACACATAAATACACTCTCGAAATATACATAAATACACTCTCGAAATACACATAAATACACTCTTGAAATACATATAAATACACTCTCGAAATACACATAAATACACATAAATACACTCTCGAAATATACATAAATACGACTCTTGAAATACACAAACTGTACCTATCACTGTGTTGTGTATTACATAAAGCCGCTAGTTACAGTTAATGGGAATAACTTATCAATTATTTAGTTTACAATTTATTGGAAATAACACTGTATATAATTATGATGAAGGTATTATATACATCCGCTATGTGTGCTCATATTTACTAATAAATACACAATGAATAGGACTTCCGATGTAGTTACACCTATACACACACTGGAACAAGACACACACACACACACACACACACACACACACACACACACATACTGGAGCAAGACACCCCCCCCCCCCCCCACACACACACACACACACACACACACAGAAGCTGGAACAAGAGACACACACACAGACACACTGGAACAAGACACACAGACGCTGGAACAAGACACACAGACGCTGCAACAAGACACACAGACGCTGGAACAAGACACACAGACGCTGGAACAAGACACACAGACGCTGGAACAAGACACACAGACACACTGGAACAAGACACACAGACGCTGAAACAAGACACACACACAGACGCTGGAACAAGACACATACACAGACACACTGGAACAAGACACACAGACGGTGGAACAAGACACACAGACACACTGGAACAAGACACACAGACACACTGGAACAAGACACACAGACGCTGGAACAAGACACACAGACACACTGGAACAAGACACACAGACGCTGGAACAAAACAACCCACCTGGAAGTCCTCTGGAGTGGTAACGTTGACGAAGACAATCTCAGACTCCTGGCTGTTCAACAGGATAGACACAGACTGCTCCTTCTCGTCAGCTGGGGGGAGAGAAAGTAGTTAATCTGGAGGATACTGGCCAGGTAATTTGCCTCACGTACACCTTAACATTAAAAGATAACACCCTGGTGTACACTTCAATGGGTGTACTGTACAGGAAGTATACTGTAGCGGAAGGATAATACACATTAAAAATACACCCACAAAGCGTGAAGTATACTGGAAATATACACATACATATACGCTGAAATACATGTGAAGACCCTCATAAATACACACCTGCCAAAGCACAAAAAGCAGACTTAGCTGACAAGTATACATAGTGTCAACAAGCCAGAGAGCCCACCACACAGTGTCAACAAGGCAGAGAGCCCGCCACACAGTGTCAACATGGCAGAGAGCCCACCACACAGTGTCAACAAGGCAGAGAGCCCACCACACAGTGTCAACAAGCCAGAGAGCCCACCACACATTGTCAACAAGGCAGAGAGCCCACCATACAGTGTCAACAAGGCAGAGAGCCCACCACACAGTGTCAACAAGGCAGAGAGCCCACCACACAGTGTCAACAAGGCAGAGAGCCCACCACACAGTGTCAACAAGGCAGAGAGCCCACCACACAGTGTCAACAAGGCAGAGAGCCCACCACACAGTGTCAACAAGGCAGAGAGCCCACCACACAGTGTCAACAAGGCAGAGAGCCCACCATACAGTGTCAACAAGGCAGAGAGCCCACCATACAGTGTCAACAAGACAGAGAGCCCACCATACAGTGTCAACAAGGCAGAGAGCCCACCACACAGTGTCAACAAGGCAGAGAGCCCACCATACAGTGTCAACAAGGCAGAGAGCCCACCATACAGTGTCAACAAGGCAGAGAGCCCACCATACAGTGTCAACAAGGCAGAGAGCCCACTCATACAGTGTCAACAAGGCAGAGAGCCCACCATACAGTGTCAACAAGACAGAGAGCCCACCATACAGTGTCAACAAGGCAGAGAGCCCACCACACAGTGTCAACAAGGCAGAGAGCCCACCACACAGTGTCAACAAGGCAGAGAGCCCACCACACAGTGTCAACAAGGCAGAGAGCCCACCACACAGTGTCAACAAGGCTGAGAGTATCTTTCTTCACCCACCACTCTATCGCCTTTACTTACATAGTCCACGTTCATGTAGAGTAGTTTCCCCTTAAGAGTCAAGATGCATCAGCTGACCAGGACAGTGCCAACCATGAGAGGCACTATAGAGGCACTATAGAGGCACTATAGAGGCACTACAGAGGCTGTTACGCGTACAGTCCATTCATAAGACAGCGTGTTTATATGGGCGGGGACGGTTGTCAACGCAGGATATGCCAGCATCAATGGAATGGATGAACGTTCCACTCATAAATCACAATTGCGTGATGCATCAAATGAACAAATCCATCAAGGGCCGTGATGAGGATTCGAACCTGCGTCTGAGAGCATCCCAGACGCTACCCTGTCGTAGCTCAGTCGATTAAAGCAGCGTCTGGGATGCTCTCGGACGCAGGTTCGAATCCTCGTCACGGCACTTGTGGATTTGTTCATGAATGAACGTTATCCGGCCTCGGGAACATTCGGATTACACGTACACCCAGATAATATGATATGTCAAATAATTACATATAGCATATAACCTCTCGATAACACGTTATGCAATAAGTTAGATGACATAACACACATGGCAGAATGTTATGTTATCTATGTTAGTGTGTTATCTCCACCTGCGGAGGTGGAGATAAAGGTGAGAGTAAAGGAGAGTACGAAAGATGGAAGGAAAACCAATAGACAGGAGAGAAAATTAAGAATGTTTCCCATTGTTCTGCGTTCCACTCCCTCCAAACACTGGATCAGTTCCGGGGTCTACTGGGACCCTGGATTTGGAGAATATTACCCGAGGGCCGCTGTGACACCTTGCTCACAGGTGTCGCATAACTCAATCACTTCTCCCAGTCACTCATAGTCACTCCCCTACCCCTCTCTCACTCTCCCAGTCACTCCCCTACCCTTCGCTCACTCTCCCAGTCACTCCCCTACCCTTCTCCCACTCTCCCAGTCACTCCCCTACCCTTCTCTCACTCTCCCAGTCACTCCGCAACCCTTCTCCCACTCTCCCAGTCACTCCCCTACCCTTCTCCCACTCTCCCAGTCACTCCCCTACCCTTCTCCCACTCTCCCAGTCACTCCCCTACCCTTCTCCCACTCTCCCAGTCACTCCCCTACCCTTCTCCCACTCTCCCAGTCACTCCCCTACCCTTCTCCCACTTTCCCAGTCACTCCCCTACCCTTCTCCCACTCTCCCAGTCACTCCCCAACCTTCTCCCAGTCACTCAGTCACTCCCCAATCTTCTCCCACTCTCCCAGTCACTGCCAGTCACTCCCCAACCTTCTCCCAGTCATTCCCACTCACTTCCCTACCCTTCTCCCAGTCACTCCCCAACCCTTCTCCCAGTCACTCCCCAACCCTGAAGCTATGTACAGTGGACTACACACTGCTGGAGTGACCCAGCCTCAACATAGCAAATCAGTAAACACAAGCACCAATATTATGACCAATCAAAACAGTGCCTAATTAGTGTCCAATAAGTGCCCAAATAATACCCAATTAGCGTAAAATTAGCACCCAATTAATTTTCAATTAGCACCGCATACTCCAAGTAAATGGTTACATTCTTATGCTCTCTGACCAATTATATATTTTGATAATTGATTTTTTTTTCGTGTAAACGTTCTTTAAAAAATTACCAAAATATCCGCGAAAAAATTAAAAAAAAAAAATGGATATACTTCAACCAGACAGGATAAAATATATTCCATGATAACCGATCAGGATTTTAAATTGATTAATGGAAGAGTTTTAATATATATAATTAATAATTGTATATAATTGTGCAAACATCAGTTATTGAAATCTTATATAGAGTCGTCGTTGTTATCAATGGTTTGATTTTTCTGGTTAGCTGCTTGGCTACCTGTTTGGTTGTTTATGTGGCCGGATGTCTAGCTGGCTGAATTGTTTATGTGGCCGGATGTCTAGCCGGCTGAATTGTTTATGTGGCCTGATGTCTAGCTGACTGAATTGTTTATGTGGCCGGATGTCTAGCCGGCTGAATTGTTTATGTGGCCTGATGTCTAGCTGACTGAATTGTTTATGTGGCCGGATGTCTAGCCGGCTGAATTGTTTATGTGGCCGGATGTCTAGCTGACTGAATTGTTTATGTGGCCGGATGTCTAGCTGGCTGAATTGTTTATGTGGTCGGATGTCTAGCTGGCTGAATTGTTTATGTGGCCGGATGTCTAGCTGACTGAATTGTTTATGTGGCCGGAAGTCTAGCTGGCTGAATTGTTTATGTGGCCGGATGTCTAGCCGGCTGAATTGTTTATGTGGCCGGATGTCTAGCCGGCTGAATTGTTTATGTGGCCGGATGTCTAGCCGGCTGAATTGTTTATGTGGCCGGATGTCTAGCTGGCTGAATTGTTTATGTGGCCGGATGTCTAGCTGGCTGAATTGTTTATGTGGCCGGATGTCTAGCTGGCTGAATTGTTTATGTGGCCGGATGTCTAGCTGGCTGAATTGTTTATGTGGCCGGAAGTCTAGGTGGCTGAATTGTTTATGTGGCCGGATGTCTAGCTGGCTGAATTGTTTATGTGGCCGGATGCCTAGCTGGCTGAATTGTTTATGTGGCCGGATGTCTAGCTGGCTGAATTGTTTATGTGGCCGGATGTCTAGCTGACTGAATTGTTTATGTGGCCTGATGTCTAGCTGACTGAATTGTTTATGTGGCCGGATGTCTAGCTGACTGAATTGTTTATGTGGCCGGATGTCTAGCTGACTGAATTGTTTATGTGGCCGGAAGTCTAGGTGGCTGAATTGTTTATGTGGCCGGATGTCTAGCTGACTGAATTGTTTATGTGGCCTGATGTCTAGCTGACTGAATTGTTTATGTGGCCGGATGTCTAGCTGGCTGAATTGTTTATGTGGCCGGATGTCTAGCTGGCTGAATTGTTTATGTGGCCGGATGTCTAGCTGGCTGAATTGTTTATGTGGCCGGATGCCTAGCTGGCTGAATTGTTTATGTGGCCGGATGTCTAGCTGGCTGAATTGTTTATGTGGCCGGATGTCTAGCCGGCTGAATTGTTTATGTGGCCGGATGTCTAGCTGGCTGAATTGTTTATGTGGCCGGATGTCTAGCCGGCTGAATTGTTTATGTGGCCGGATGTCTAGCCGGCTGAATTGTTTATGTGGTCGGATGTCTAGCCGGCTGAATTGTTTATGTGGCCGGATGTCTAGCCGGCTGAATTGTTTATGTGGCCGGATGTCTAGTTGGCTGAATTGTTTATGTGGCCGGATGTCTAGGTGGCTGAATTGTTTATGTGGCCGGATGTCTAGCTGGCTGAATTGTTTATGTGGCCGGATGTCTAGCTGGCTGAATTGTTTATGTGGCCGGATGCCTAGCTGGCTGAATTGTTTATGTGGCCGGATGCCTAGCTGGCTGAATTGTTTATGTGGCCGGATGTCTAGCTGGCTGAATTGTTTATGTGGCCGGATGTCTAGCTGGCTGAATTGTTTATGTATCCGGATGTCTAGCTGGCTGAATTGTTTATGTGGCCGGATGTCTAGCTGGCTGAATTGTTTATGTGGCCGGATGTCTAGCTGGCTGAATTGTTTATGTGACCGGATGTCTAGCTGGCTGAATTGTTTATGTGTCCGGATGTCTAGCTGGCTGAATTGTTTATGTGACCTGATGTCTAGCTGGCTGAATTGTTTATGTGACCGGATGTCTAGCTGGCTGAATTGTTTATGTGACCTGATGTCTAGCCGGCTGGTTGTTTATCTGGCTAGATGTCTAGCGGGATAATATCGCAGGAGAGGAGGGGAGGGTGTGGCACTCATGCTTGGCAAGGCACCAACCAGAGTGCCGCCATTGCCCCCTGTGGTAAGGTCAATGGCCCGCTCTCACCCCCCCTGTGGACGTGCGGTCTAATGATGTAGTGTAAATGTTTCTCTTTCTCCTTATGGCCCTCTTTTTTAACAACCTCTTTGGCACACTTTCTATTTTCGTGCCTTTACCAGGCCGCTATCCTCTTTATTTTGCCTCTATGTAACTATTTTACCGCTTGCGTTCACTCCGGTGACACAAACTCTTCGTCAGACGCGCGCTGACGTCTGGCCCAATTGAGATGATTATTATTATTATTAACATCTTTATTGACAAAATTAATTACAATTTTGCCTAATCTGAGGATTTTGATAGTCTTATTAAATTGAGGTTAATGCTAGTATTCACTGTCACGCAGGACAGAGGGTCATACATAAGACAATAGGTCTAAACTGTAGGCTGAAGCACATATATATCACGGTTACAATCAATGTTTTAATGTGTGGATATGTGAAAACAACTTTCTATTGTGCACTGATCAAAAGAGAGCTGATGACTACTGTCTTCAACAGTGTCGCCACCTGGCCCTGATTTGAGGATGTATATGGCCCATGCCAACGATGTAAGGATCGTGAGTTGACCAGTTCTGCTTTGTTTACGTGGCTGCGTCCGCGCCGCCCCTGTAGAGGTTGGTGGCACAACTTCAGCGCTTCGTTCTTATCTGTTAGATTAAGGTCCTGCAAGATACGCTATGCGTGCTGGTGGCGGGAATGTTGAGGTGGGGCCTAAAGGCGCCAGTGTGACGGCTCGTCTACTGGGAATTAATGACGCGATGTGTCCTCCTATTGTGAGATTGTCACAATAGGAGGAACTCTATAGGAACTGTGAAGTCATATGAGACCGAGGGCCTCATATGGGGGCTTCTGTTACACGGGAAGCTGCGTCACCCTTTAGGCTGCGCGCCATTGCGGGTCAAATGAGCGGCTAACTTAACCTTGATTGCTTGTTTAAAAGTATTTATTGAAGCAAAAGCGATTAGTTCTTGATGAACTTGTCGGCCATAATATTTGCAACCTGAATTCATAAATAATCAGACCTTGGCGTCCCAAACAAGTATGAATTAATGTGGACTCTCTCTTGGGAGACTGGTGGTGGGAGACGAGCGTTAATCCTCTGTCAGTCCGTTCTTACAGCGCTGTTAAGACATTCACCCGGGCCACGACACCAACCACTTGGGCTCGACGGTAGAGCGACGGTCTCGCTTTATGCAGGTCGGCGTTCAATCCCCGACCGTCCAAGTGGTTGGGCCACCATTCCTTCCCCCCCCCCCCGTCCCATCCCAAATCCTTATCCTGAGCCCTTCCAAGTGCTATACAGTCGTAATGGCTTGGCGCTTTCTCCTAATAAGTTCCCTTCCCGGGCCACGACAGCTTGGTTTCTCAGCCTCACACGAACTGTCACGTTAAGAGTGAGGCAGACTGTTGTGTTGTACAGCCGTCTCAACACATACATAACTAGGTGTTGCCAGCTGGGTATGGGAATGCCGGCCATAATCAACACGTGAGCATCATTCAGATCTTGAAGCATATGTTACAAACATGTGTTACAGGATGCCGCCCCCGCCCCTCTTCCCCCCTCACTGGTCAGTATAACAGATACCTTGCCACCTGGAGTGGATCTGGACCAGGATTCACGAAGCAGTTACGCAAGTACTTACGAATGTGTACATCTTTCCTCTAACTCTGACGGCTTTGGTTACATTTATTTAACACTATACAAGCACGAAAACGTGCCAATCAACTGTTGTTATTGTTATAAACAGCCTCCTGGTGCTTCGGAGCTCATCAACTGTTTAATAATTGTAAACAAAGCAGCCAAAGATTGAGAAAAGATGTAAAGGTTCGTAAGTGCTTGCGTAACTGCTTCGTGAATCTGGGTCCTGAAGATCAAAGCTTCACCCACTAGCGACCGCCGCGTTATAGCGACCATATTAGGATCTGGACGAGATTCAGCCACAAGCAGATTCCTAGCCAACTAAAGCATATGTCCTTTAAATAACCCAGTCATTACTAACACTATATTAGAACATGAGAATAAAGGTAACTGCAGAAGGCCTATATTGGACCAGACGAGGCAGTTCCTATTTATATCCACCCAAACTCATTCATATATATGTCTAACCTACGCTTGAAACAACCAAGGAATCCTACTTATATTATGTTGCGCGGTAATTAGTTCCGTTACTGAACCAGTATTCACCCAGGTCTTTCCTAAATCTAAACTTATCCAATGTATACCCATTGTTTCGTGTTATACAAATATAATTTGTATAACTGTTGGATTTATACTGTCTAGTGTTTGTTGATAATTTAAGTTAGGTTTAATATAAGAATTAAATTGCGGTCTCAAGTCTCTTGACAGTGTTGTCGAGGTCACGGAATAACTGTTTGTCCCTTGTCGGGGAACAGACCTGTTCGAGGACCGGGCCGCGGGGACATTGAGCCCCGGAATCCCCGCCAGGTAAGGTGGTACCGTGTGTGCTGGTGTAGGGAGCCGGCTCACTACTGAGCTCCGCCACTGGAGTCAAAATTCAAGAGCCAGAAAAACACGAATTAAAACTTTGGAATCAACTTTAAACGAAGAAGATGCTCCGAGCCCGCTGGAGCGTTAAACCTAGATGCTCCGAGCCCGCTGGAGCGTTAAACCAAGATGCTCCGAGCCCGCTGGAGCGTTAAACCTAGATGCTCCGAGCCCGCTGGAGCGTTAAACCTAACCTAAATGAAAATAAAGAGCTAATAAAGGAGTAATGACCAAACCACTCGGCAGAACATGACGTTGTGACCCGCCCCGGACCATTATCAACTCCGGTAATGGAAAGATGGAATAAAGGGTTGAATGGTTGACTAATGACGCCCTAACACGGTCTATTTAGGCACGTAATTATACCATTTACCACAGAGCAGCTTTGGTTATTTTCCCACAGGCTCCACCACCACCCACAGGACAGGTAAGGCCCCCACCACCCACAGTACAGGTAAGGGGCCCCACCACCACCACCCACAGTACAGGTAAGGCCCCCACCACCACCCACAGGCCTGACATAAACACATAACAAATGACTTAAACAAAACCCCCCACACACACACAGCCCCACATTTACGGTACCCAGAACATGGCCAAGATAAGCGTAAAATATATATTGGGCGCAAAGAATCTATATAGAGCCAGTGGCGGCACAGGGGGCCATATAGAGCCCAAGAGCCCCAGATGTTGAGAACTGGGGGGGGCAAGTTGGCAGGGTTGACGGGGTGGGAAAGCGAGTATATTTACCACCTGCCCTCAGGCAGGACCTCACCCTCCCCCACCCCGCCATGGTAACTCACACGCCAGGATGACGTGAGACGATAATGGGCAAAAAAATTCGCTCATTTCTCAATTATTATTATTTTTGTTGCATTGGTTATTTACCGGCGTATTATGTGTTTATTTCCCGTAATATATTATAACTGGTTGAGCTACGAGGAAGGCATCATGTTGATGTATTCATAAATCAGGTGAGCCCTGATATGTATACACTTCACCAGGTGAGCCCTGATATGTATACACTTCACCAGGTGAGCCCTGCTATGTATACAACTCACCAGGTGAGCCCTGATATGTATACACTTCACCAGGTGAGCCCTGCTATGTATACAACTCACCAGGTGAGCCCTGATATGTATACACTTCACCAGGTGAGCCCTGCTATGTATACAACTCACCAGGTGAGCCCTGCTATGTATACAACTCACCAGGTGAGCCCTGCTATGTATACAACTCACCAGGTGAGCCCTGCTATGTATACAACTCACCAGGTGAGCCCTGATATGTATACAACTCACCAGGTGAGCCCTGCTATGTATACAACTCACCAGGTGAGCCCTGCTATGTATACAACTCACCAGGTGAGCCCTGCTATGTATACAACTCACCAGGTGAGCCCTGATATGTATACAACTCACCAGGTGAGCCCTGCTATGTATGTGCGGGCCAACATGACCAGGAGCCGTGTGACCAAGCTAAGCTTCCTACCGTGGTAACGGAGAGAGACAGATATATATATATATATATATATATATATATATATATATATATATATATATATATATATATATATATATATATATATATATATATATATATATATATATATATATATATGTCGTACCTAGTAGCCAGAACGCACTTCTCAGCTTACTATGCAAGGCCCAATTTGCCTAATAAGCCAAGTTTTCATGAATTAATTGTTTTTCGACTACCTAACCTAACCTAACCTAACTTTTTCGGCTACCTAACCTAACCTAACCTATAAAGATAGGTTAGGTTAGGTTAGGTAGGGTTGGTTAGGTTCGGTCATATATCTACGTTAATTTTAACTCCAATAAAATAAAATTGACCTCATACATAATGAAATGGGTAGCTTTATCATTTCATAAGAAAAAAATTAGAGAAAATATATTAATTCAGGAAAACTTGGCTTATTAGGCAAATCGGGCCTTGCATAGTAGGCTGAGAAGTGCGTTCTGGCTATTAGGTACGATATATATATATATATATATATATATATATATATATATATATATATATATATATATATATATATATATATATATAGCCTCATCTCCGGGTAGCCTAAAACCACTATTCATTTAAAGCTTACAACCAAATTCTGCTTCTCCCTTATCATTCCCGCACCTCCCTCCCCCCCCCACCTCCTGCACCCCACCCCATACTCCGCCTCACACACCGTCTAAAGTACTACTATTCCTCCTTCTCACCCCCCCCCCCATCCTGCACCTCACATCTCCCTCATATATAAACATCCGATTAAACAATTTAGAAATCTGTCTTTCCAGAACTGAGGAAAAAATATTAAGAGGTTTAAGTAAAGAAGCTTACTGGATGGAGGAACAAAGGTTCTATTTCACTCTTTGTCTCTGTCTGTCTCTCTCTCTCTCTCTCTCTCTCTCTCTCTCTCTCTCTCTCTCTCTCTCTCTCTCTCTCTCTCTCTCTCTCTCTCTCTCTCTCTCTCTCTCTCTCTCTTTCTCGGCATTTTGTTTGTCTTGGTGTTTACCTAAAACCATATCATAATGGAGCAGAAAATGTCATATTATGAACGAACTCAGTGAGAGTAAGGTAATGGAATCACTACACGACCCGGAGGGGACGAGTCAAAATATCCCGCTGGGTAATGAAGGAGGTAGCCGAGACCTAAAGCTAGCCACTTTTGATAATGCACAGCTTTGGAGCAAGTCAATTATTTTCAACCAGAAGAAAATTACTGAAGAGGGATTCCACACGACGTAATATTTACTTTTAAACCCAATTAAAATATCACACAAATTATTATTTTGGCCGGGAGTTGGTGGGCTCCTGGCGTGCCTTCAGCCGTGGTGGGCGGCCGGCTTCTGCCCTGCCCGAGGGCGCTGGATGACGCTTTGTGGGCGGCCGGCTTCTGCCCTGCCCGAGGGCGCTGGATGACGTTTTTGCGTTTTAGTTCGAGGCCGAGTTTTTGGTTTTGCTCCCTGGTGTTCTCTGTGTGGGGCGGGGCCGGTGCTTGTCACCCTGAGGGACTCCTGGGGCTCCCCGATCATCTGCCCGTCTGTGTTTACTGGCCGCGAGGCACATTAGTTTCTGGTGATAAGCGCCATTCATTTCGCCATTAGGCTTCGCGATTAACCCTTCGCGGGTATGCCAGGGCGGATCCGATCCCTCAGCCGTCGTCGCCGCTAAATCAACATAACACACAAATTACGTTGAATGGAAGCCATGGAGAATATAATTTATAAAATTCAAGGCGTTAGAGAATGAGTAATTTTGCTCCCTGTGATTTTTAATTTATATTTGAAGGAAATTATAGGTGTCTAAGTGACAGGTATTGTTTCTCGGCCAGAGATGATTGGAATAAACATCTTCTAATTAGAGTCTAAACGTAAACGTTTTGAGAAAGAAATATCAACCTTGTGTAAATAAATTCTAATGTATTTATGTTTATCAAGAAAGTAAAAAGATTTGAGAACAAATTTATTATTCAATATGAATTCAAGTGTATCCAGCTCGGCCTTTACATATTTTAGATCATTATGATAACTTAAATAAATTTAATTACCGTAATGTTTATATTAAGCTTAAGAAGTTTTATGCTTAGTTCAATTTTCCATACAGATATATAAATGTTGCAAATTCATTTTACACATATAAATATTTTACAAATATGTATTTCTCATTAATACTTAGTGTCTCTGATTATGGCCAACCAATATGGAACGTTTATCTTGGTTATCTTGAGGTTATCTTGAGATGATTTCGGGGTTTTAGTGTCCCCGCGGCCCGGTCCTCGACCAGGCCTCCACCCCCAGGAAGCAGCCCGTGACAGCTGACTAACACCCAGGTACCTATTTTACTGCTAGGTAACATGAGCATAGGGTGAAAGAAACTCTGCCCATTGTTTCTCGCCGGCGCCCGGGATCGAACCCGGGACCACAGGATCACAAGTCCAGCGTGCTGTCCGCTCGGCCGACCGGCTTTAATGGAACTTATAAACTTATAATATGTCGACATAACTAATACCTTTGAAATACCATAGAACAATAATTTACACAAGATCAATGATGTTTCCGCTTGCAGCGAGCAACCAAGATGGCGTAGAGATGTAATCAGCTTTTGCTCCAGTACTGAAATATTATATTGCCTTTATACAAGCAAGATGCTATCACATAATTGCAGAATCAAGTAACATGTGATTGAATTGTCAACAATTCTGATATGAAATCTCTGGTAAAAAAAAAAATATATATATATATTTTTAAACATGTAAAGAGATAATATTGATTTGGTGGATAATTGTGCAAAGTATATGTATATTGTGTGTACTTATACTAAGTATTGTATATTAATATACTTATATATGAGTCCGAATATGTTTGATTCTGAGGCATTAATTCAAGGACATAGTGATATAAATGACGAGACGAAACTATTTATAATTTATTTGAATAATTGTATAACTACACAACAACTGAATAATATACGCTAACAATAGCTAACGTATCGTAACTTAGTCTAACGTAACCTAACCTAACCTAGCACAGCCCGCCCAATCGCCTAATCTAAGAGATCGTACCCTAATCTCACCTAGCCTAGCATACGTTTCCTTTCATACATTTTCTTATTTTGTAGGATTATTTTTAATTCACATACCACCTTTACTTTACCTTTCTTGTTAAGTATTACCATCCATCATAGACGCCCTCCCCAGCGGGCTCACCTCACAGTCTGGGCTCACCTCACAGTCTGGGCTCACCTCACAGCCTGGGCTCACCTCACAGTCTGGGCTCACCTCACAGCCTGGGCTCACCTCACAGCCTGGGCTCACCTCACAGCCTGGGCTCACCTCACAGTCTGGGCTCACCTCACAGTCTGGGCTCACCTCACAGCCTGGGCTCACCTCACAGCCTGGGCTCACCTCACAGCCTGGGCTCACCTCACAGCCTGAGCTCACCTCACAGCCTGGGCTCACCTCACAGCCTGGGCTCACCTCACAGCCTGAGCTCACCTCACAGCCTGGGCTCACCTCACAGCCTGAGCTCACCTCACAGCCTGGGCTCACCTCACAGCCTGGGCTCACCTCACAGCCTGAGCTCACCTCACAGTCTGGGCTCACCTCACAGTCTGGGCTCACCTCACAGCCTGGGCTCACCTCACAGCCTGGTCTCACCTCACAGTCTGGGCTCACCTCACAGTCTGGGCTCACCTCACAGCCTGGGCTCACCTCACAGTCTGGGCTCACCTCACAGCCTGAGCTCACCTCACAGCCTGGGCTCACCTCACAGCCTGGTCAGGGCCCCGCGAGGCTCCATAAGTCACACGCCAGCAATAAACCACATGTAATCGAACACCTGTATAAAACGCGGTGCCCTAGGAATATACATTTCCCAAGGTTTTCCCCAAGCTTTCCGGCCCAAAAGTTCGCCCCAGGTTTACTCAAGGTATTCCGAAGATTTCCCTTCGTAAGCGAGTGAGCATTTGTCTTGCAAATGTGCCAATAAAATATGGCTTTTCAGGGCGCATAGCGACGGGTCAGTATTTGGCAATTGGAATAGGCTATTATTTTTGAATAGGCTGTCGGGAACTTGAGTCTGTTGGGCTTATTGTTGACCTAATAGGCGAACTACTGACCTTCCCCAGGATGCAACTGTACAACAGTTGGCCAACCGCTGCAGTCACCCTTGCAACATCATAGCTCAACACCTACACAGATGTATATGAAGTCAGATACAATATCAACAGGAAAAGCAGATGAGGGTGGAGGCAGTCATCTATCTACACACTCCGAGGAAGGAACAGGAAGACAGAGCCAGCATAACAGTCAACAAGAGGCAGAAATTGCTAAAAACTGCAGACATAAATTTTCCAGTACAGGGTATACTAATGTGGGTGTATAAGGGAGAGTGTACACCAGCAACAGATCCACACACCCACCCCTCACAGCCACGTCACAAAGGTACCCGCCAGAACTACGACTCCTCGACACAACAGAGACAAAATAATGCCAAAGGGTCGTCCCATCCCACAACAAACAAGCGATTGAATAATTGACAATCAACCGAGCGGGTGAATAAAGCCGCTCCCGAATGCTGGCTTGTGTGTGGCTGCCCGTGTGTGGCTGCCCGTGTGTGGCTGCCCGTGTGTGGCTGCCCGTGTGTGGCTGCCCGTGTGTGGCTGCCCGTGTGTGGCTGCCCGTGTGTGGCTGCCCGTGTGTGGCTCTGGTAAACGCTTTAAGCTGGCAAATGCTTCAATATGGTAAATGACAATATTTGAAATGTATTTATCACGCGTCGGGAGTCTCCCATGTTACATATGTCTGCATGATATATATATTCTAGACATAGTCCCCACCTTACGTCCCTCGCTCCCCAAAAGTCCCTATCCTATACCCCCCCTCTCTCCCTTCTCTACCCCCCACTGGTGGACAGAGGCTCTCTCTCTCCCTCCCACTATTCTCTAAATCCTTCCCGCCCTTTCCCTCGTAATCCATCACAGGAGGAGAGGTCTGGGATGGACAGGTCCCCCCTCCTGATGCTGTTATTGTTACTGGTTACTTGTTGTGGGTGTTTGTGGGGGGGCGGGGGTGGGGGGGCGCTTGTGGGCGACACGTGGGAGCTTGTGTGGGTCGGTAAAACTACCAATGCTTCGCGTGTTTACAAATATCTTGAAGCACTTGAAATGGGTAAGATTGATTGACAGACTGTGGGAGAGGGAAATGTGGGAGAGGGGTGATGTGGGAGAGGGGGGATGTGGGAGAGGGGAATGTGGGAGAGGGGGAATGTGGGAGAGGGGAAATGTGGGAGAGGGGAATGTGGGAGAGGGGAATGTGGGAGAGGGGGAATGTATCGTTCAGAAGTGAAGTTAGGTATACAGCATCAGACAGAGAAGACAGCAGCAACTGGCTGAAGAACCTATACGCAAACTATAGCAGGATCCGAGAGGCAGGACCCAAGAGCCGCAGCCACTATCTGATTGGAAAAGATTCAGTAAACAACTTGCCAAATGGTATTCTCTCGGCCACGACGTCACGACAGCAAGTATTCTCTCGGCCACGACGTCACAACGGCAAGTATTCTCTCGGCCACGACGTCACAACAGCAAGTATTCTCTCGGCCACGACGTCACAACGGCAAGTATTCACTCGGCCACGACGTCACAACGGCAAGTATTCACTCGGCCACGACGTCACAACGGCAAGTATTCACTCGGCCACGACGTCACAACGGCAAGTATTCACTCGGCCACGACGTCACAACAGCAAGTATTCACTCGGCCACGACGTCACAACGGCAAGTATTCACTCGGCCACGACGTCACAACAGCAAGTATTCACTCGGCCACGACGTCACAACGGCAAGTATTCACTCGGCCACGACGTCACAACAGCAAGTATTCTCTCGGCCACGACGTCACAACAGCAAGTATTCTCTCGGCCACGACGTCACAACAGCAAGTATTCACTCGGCCACGACGTCACAACGGCAAGTATTCACTCGGCCACGACGTCACAACGGCAAGTATTCACTCGGCCACGACGTCACAATAGCAAGTATTCACTCGGCCACGACGTCACAACAGCAAGTATTCACTCGGCCACGACGTCACAACGGCAAGTATTCTCTCGGCCACGACGTCACAGCAGCAAGTATTCTCTCGGCCACGACGTCACAACAGCAAGTATTCTCTCGGCCACGACGTCACAACAGCAAGTATTCTCTCGGCCACGACGTCACAACGGCAAGTATTCACTCGGCCACGACGTCACAACAGCAAGTATTCACTCGGCCACGACGTCACAACAGCAAGTATTCACTCGGCCACGACGTCACGACACAAAAAGATGTGGAGGTCTATGCGATGCTGTGCGGCCAGACCCTCTGGTAAGCTTGGACTTACAGCTTTTTCTGTGTGAGTGTGTGAGTGTGTGTCGTGTAATGTGTGTGTTTGTGTGTCGTGTAGAGTGTGTGCGTTTGTGTGTCATGTAGTGTGTGTTTGTGTGTCGTGTAGTGTGTATGTTTGTGTGTCGTGTAGTGTGTGTTTGTGTCGTGTAGTGTGTGTGTGTGTATGTCGAGTGAGGTCCGTGGGCGTGCACCTACCTAGTTTTAGTCACCTAGCTGACCTAGCCCGTGGGGGGGGGGAGATGTTGAGCTTCTGCTCTTTGGTCCCGCCTCTCAACAGTCAATTAACTTGTGCACAAGTTACAGAGCATATTATGCTCTAACATATCATACTTCTGTGTGTATGTGCGTGCGCACATCTCATAATTCCACATAAGCCTAGCATACAGCAAATCTCCTCTTGTCCTCTGTAAGGAAAAAAAGAGAAATAAAAAAGGAGATAACGCTTTGTGTAGGAGGATGAGAGAGAGAGAGAGAGAGAGAGAGAGAGAGAGAGAGAGAGAGAGAGAGAGAGAGAGAGAGAGAGAGAGAGAGAGAGAGAGAGAGAGAGAGAGAGAGAGACAGACAGAGAGAGAGAGACAGACAGAGAGAGAGAGACAGAGAGAGAGACAGAGAGAGAGAGAGAGAGAGAGTGACGGATGGAACATTCTTATGCGGAGTACAATAATTTATTTTGTGTTATCTTATGAATTTAGCTCGCTCTCTCTCTCTCTCTCTCTCTCTCTCTCTCTCTCTCTCTCTCTTTCTCTCTCTCTCTCTCTCTCTCTCTCTCTCTCTCTCTCTCTCTCTCTCCCTCCTCGGCCCCTCTTCTTCGAGAATTTTCGCGGAAGCAGCTTCTCAAAAGTTAATTTAAGGCCGGCCAGACCAAGATAGCAGGCAGCGCCGAGAGGAAATTGTCCCGAAACACTGCAGTCCCCAGATGGGTCTGGCCTCGTCCCTGGCTGGGGAACCATCCTCAGTCTCCCTGCTCCGGCCTTGACCACTCGCACGCACGCACGCGCGTGAACACACAGTCGAGAGGTGGGACCAAAGAGCCAGGGCTCAACCCCCTGCAAACACAATTAGGTGAGTACACACACATACACACACTACACACACACACCTATTCGTGTGTGTGTGTGTGTGTGTGTACTCACCTATTTGTGTGCCATGCAGGATCGAGCGTTGGCTCTTGGATCCCGCCTTTCTAGCCGCCGGTTGTTTAAAGCAATAACTCCTGTCCTGCCTCTACCAATACCTAGTTTTAAAGCTATGAATATAGTTTGCTTCCACAACCTGTACTCCTTTAGTGCATTCATTTGTTCCACTACTCTCACGCTAAAAGAAAACTTCCTAACATCTCTAGTGACTCATCTGAGTTCCCAGCTTCCACCCATGTCCCCTTCGTTCTGTTAGTATTCCGTGTGAACATTTCGTCTATTTCCACTGTCAATCCCACTAAGTATTTTGTATACTGCTATCGTATCTCCCTGCTCCTTCCTTTTTTCTAGCGTCGTCAGGTTCAGTTCTTTCAGTCGCTCTTCATATCCCATCCCTCGCAACAATTACAAAGGGTTCTAATCTCAGTTCATCACTCATGTGCATTTGGAATGTAACAAAGCGGGAGAACACGACTGTTTACAGGGAACAGGGTGAAGGGGTGGGGGTGGGGGGGGGCTGATATACTGTCTAGACAGGTGAGACGTAAAGTAATTAAGTCTGTGTCTTTCCTAAGAAGAGTGCGAGATGAATAACACAATAGTTGCTGACAGTGATACAACACCTAAGGTTATTTGGAATAGTATTGAGAGAGAAAGAGAGAGAGAGAGAGAGAGAGAGAGAGAGAGAGAGAGAGAGAGAGAGAGAGAGAGAGAGAGAGAGAGAGAGAGAGAGAGAGAGAGAGAGAGAGAGAGAGAGAGAGAGAGACACGGACGGACAGGCAGACAGACAGACAGACAGACAGACAGACAGACAGACAGACAGACAGACAGAGAAGCAAAGAATTACTCAGGCAACTCGTCCACTTCTCTACTAACAAGCTTACCAAATCAAATCAAATGAATATTCAGATAAAAGTACATGCATACAAGATGAGTTACAAACATCATGTTGGATGTCGAGGCAGGAGAGATTGCTGAAATTGAGGGAATACAGAGAACATATACGGCACGCATAGACGAGATAAAACACCTAAATTATTGGGATCGTCTCAAAGCTCTCCAAATGTACTCACTAGAAAGGAGACGAGAGAGATACCAAATAATATACACATGGAAAATACTGGAGGGACAGGTCCCAAATCTGCACAGTCAAATAACAACGTACTGGAGTGAACGACATGGAAGAAAATACAGAATAGAACCAGTGAAGAGCAGAGGTGCCATAGGCACAATCAGAGAACACTGTATGAACATCAGAGGTCCACGGTTGTTCAACGTCCTCCCAGCGAGCATCAGAAATATTACAGGAACAACCGTGGACATGTTCAAGAGGAAACTAGATTGTTTCCTTCAAGGAGTGCCGAACCAACCGGGCTGCGGTGGAGTATGTGAGCCTGCGGGCCGCTCCAAGCAACAGCCTGGTGGACCAAACTCTCACAAGTCAAGCCTGGCCTCGGGCCGGGCTTGGGGAGTAGAAGAACTCCCAGAACCCCATCAACCAGGTATCAACCAGAGTTAGTACACACAATGCCTAAAGCCACTAATACGCACAACCGTTTCGGGCAAATGTTTACTGACCGCAGAGCAACAAACACACCTGCTTATCACACATACCACAACAGCGAGAGGATAGCATCTTGGCAGGTTCCTGCAAGAAGTACCGAACCAACCGGGCTGTGGTGGGCCTGCGGGCCGCTCCAAGCAACAACCTGTTGGACCAAGCTCTTCCAGGATCATACCTGGAAACCCTCTACAGGTATGATCCAGGTAAAGGAGGAAGGGAGGGGGGGGGCAAGAGCGTGAGCAAGAGGAAACAAGAAAGGATGGACTAAAATAAACGAGTAAAGAGTGTAGAAAAGAAGAGGGTTAGCAGGTAATGAATGAAAGAAAAGTAAAAAGGGTAAAAATAGAATTAAGTGGGATGTAATAAAAAGGAAGAGAGGAGTAAAAAAAAAGGAAGGGGTGAGAGGAGATGTGACGGGGAGAACACACAAGAAAAGTGTTATAAAATATAATTAAAAAATTAACAGTGAAAAGGATACGAGGGAGAACAGCCAGATATTAGACTATACAAGAAGAGCTAGACAGGAAAAAACGAAGAGGCACAGCGGCAGTAAACGAAGAGGCAAGAGCAACAATCAACAGAGACAAGAGCCACAATCAACAAAGAGACAAGAGCCACAATCAACAAAGAGACAAGAGCCACAATCAACAAAGAGACAAGAGCCACAATCAACAAAGAGACAAGAGCAACAATCAACAGAGACAAGATCAACAATCAACAGAGACAAGATCAACAATCAACAAAGAGACAAGAGCAACAATCAACAAAGAGACAAGAGCAACAATCAACAAAGAGACAAGAGCCACAATCAACAAAGAGGCAAGAGCAACAATCAACAAAGAGGCAAGAGCAACAATCAACAAAGAGGCAAGAGCAACAATCAACAAAGAGGCAAGAGCAACAATCAACAAGGAGACAAGAGCAACAATCAACAAAGAGACAAGAGCCACAATCAACAAAGAGACAAGAGCCACAATCAACAAAGAGACAAGAGCCACAATCAACAGAGACAAGAGCAACAATCAACAGAGACAAGATCAACAATCAACAGAGACAAGATCAACAATCAACAAAGAGACAAGAGCAACAATCAACAAAGAGACAAGAGCAACAATCAACAAAGAGACAAGAGCCACAATCAACAAAGAGGCAAGAGCAACAATCAACAAAGAGGCAAGAGCAACAATCAACAAAGAGGCAAGAGCAACAATCAACAAAGAGGCAAGAGCAACAATCAACAAGGAGACAAGAGCCACAATCAACAAAGAGGCAAGAGCAACAATCAACAAAGAGGCAAGAGCAACAATCAACAAAGAGGCAAGAGCAACAATCAACAAAGAGTCAAGATCAACAATCAACAAAGAGGCAAGATCAACAATCAACAAAGAGGCAAGAGCAACAATCAACAAAGAGTCAAGATCAACAATCAACAGAGACAAGAGCCACAATCAACAAAGAGTCAAGAGCAACAATCAACAAAGAGACAAGAGCAACAATCAACAGAGACAAGAGCCACAATCAACAAAGAGACAAGAGCAACAATCAACAAAGAGACAAGAGCAACAATCAACAAAGAGACAAGAGCAACAATCAACAAAGAGACAAGATCAACAATCAACAAAGAGGTAATATCAACAATCAACAAAGAGGCAAGAGAGGGATCAAAACATGAAGCAACAATTGGACGCACTACAAGCGCCTCTGTACAACACTCTAGCATGATGCAGATATACGCACTTCTGATATATATATGATATCTGTATACCTGAATACAGGTATTCAGGTATACCTGTATTACATCATTGTACTTTGCTCTGATGAAGGCAGCTTAAGCCGAAAACGCTTTTAACATTCATCTATCTTTCAACCCTTTTAACCCTGTCGTAGCTCAGTCGATTAAGGCAGTGTCTGGGATGCTCCCGGACGCAGGTTCGAATCCTCGTCACGGCCCTTGTGGATTTGTTCATTTTTCACATATAGTTTTTCCGCAAACATATATATCTAAAAGTATATACACTCTTTGCACACGCGAGAAGATATCACTTGAGTGACATCTAATTCCCGTCTTAAATGACAGAACTATCTCTAACTTCTGTATACACTTGAGCAGTCGAGATCAGGACTGGACAGGAAATTAGTTCTTACGAAGATGAAGGTAAGTCACAAGATGGCAACCAATAGGGTTGTTGTTGTTAAAGATTCGCTACTTGGAAGAAGCAGTTCCAAGTAGCACAGGCTATGGTGAGCCCGTAGGTACTTAACCAATAGGGTGCTTAAGGTATCCGATTAAGGTCAAGGACACGGGTCATAAGATTCAAATTTGACCTATTTAGCAGGCGCCTCGCAGGATAAATAGACACTCTGTAGAGGCAATGTTGATTGGTGCAGCACTTCCACTCTACTGACTCGAAAAAAAAACGCTTTTAGGAACAGATTGGATAGAGTAGGTGAATGAAAGGGCAAATAAAGGCGATAGAAAGGGGTGGAGGAAATAGTAGAGATGGAACAAAATTATATTTAGGAGCTTGATTGGGAAATAAACCAGTGGGAGAAGAATTAAAAGAAAGGGGGTAGAGGGGGGAAGGGGATGATAGAGAGGGTAGAAAAGGAGGGTACAAAAGAAAGGAGGTAAAGTGAAAGGTAAAAAAAAAAGGGGCATGGGGAAGGGATGGGGAAATTCCGGTAAACTCCTAATGTCCTTCAGTATCTTTCCCCACAAAAGAAGAGGAAATTAAAGCCGGTGACACGCCAGGCATGGGGAGGGGGGGGGGGGGTAGGGGATGGCAGGGGGGGGGGGGTAGGGGGAAAGGGAGGACCGACTCACACTAGGGGAGGGGAAGGTGGGGGTGGGGGATAGAAGGGAAGGCAGGGGGTGGTAGGGACGACGTGTGTCCTCATATCCCAGTTCCGTGTCCTCATATCCCAGTTCCGTGTTCTCATATCCCAGTTCCATGTTCTCATATACCAGTTCCGTGTTCTCATATCCCAGTTCCTTGTTCTCATATCCCAGTTCCGTGTCCTCATATCCCAGTTCCGTGTCCTCATATCCCAGTTCCGTGTCCTCATATCCCAGTTCCGTGTCCTCATATCCCAGTTCCGTGTCCTCATATCCAAGTTCCGTGTGCTCATATCCCAGTTCCGTGTGCTCATATCCCAGTTCCGTGTTCTCATATCCCAGTTCCGTGTCCTCATATCCCAGTTCCGTGTTCTCATATCCCAGTTCCGTGCCCTCATATCCCAGTTCCGTGTCCTCATATCCCAGTTCCGTGTTCTCATATCCCAGTTCCCTGTCCTCATATCCCAGTTCCGTGTTCTCATATCCCAGTTCCGTGTTTTCATATCCTAGTTCCGTGTTCTCATATCCCAGTTCCGTGTTCTTATATCCCAGTTCCGTGTCCTCATATCCCAGTTCCGTGTTCTCATATCCCAGTTCCGTGTCCTCATATCCCAGTTCCGTGTCCTCATATCCCAGTTCCCTGTCCTCATATCCCAGTTCCGTGTCCTCATATCCATCTATATATATATATATATATATATATATATATATATATATATATATATATATATATATATATATATATATATATATATATATATATATATATATATATATATATAATAAAACATAAATATACAAAAAAATAATAGAGGTGGAAGGAGAAGAAAAGATTAAAGTATTCAATGAGAATCCACAAGATCTTCTCTGAATGCTCTTTGTTTTCTTCTTCGAGGATGTGGGTCCCTGCAATTGCACCAGAGGTGGTACCCCTAATATATATATATATATATATATATATATATATATATATATATATATATATATATATATATATATATATATATATATATATATATATATATGCTGGTTTTGACAGGAGTCCGCTTTGTAAACAGCTCCATGCTGAACAATTGTCGTTGTAATTAAGCAACGCGAAACCGTGATGAATATATGAATACATATTATGTGAGACTCACTAATTGGTTATATCTTCATGGTGGTGGGGGTGATTAGTAATTAGTGGTGGCGATGACCAGTGACTGGTAGTGGGAGTGACCAGTGACTGGTAGTGGGAGTGACCAGTGACTGGTAGTGGGGGTGCCCAGTGACTGGTAGTGGGAGTGACCAGTGACTGGTAGTGGGAGTGACCAGTGACTGGTAGTGGGAGTGACCAGTGACTGGTAGTGGGAGTGACCAGTGACTGGTAGTGGGAGTGACCAGTGACTGGTAGTGGGAGTGACCAGTGACTGGTAGTGGGAGTGACCAGTGACTGGTAGTGGGAGTGACCAGTGAGTGGTAGTGGGAGTGACCAGTGACTGGTAGTGGGAGTGACCAGTGACTGGTAGTGGGGGTGCCCAGTGACTGGTAGTGGGAGTGACCAGTGACTGGTAGTGGGAGTGACCAGTGACTGGTAGTGGGAGTGACCAGTGAGTGGTAGTGGGAGTGACCAGTGACTGGTAGTGGGAGTGACCAGTGACTGGTAGTGGGGGTGCCCAGTGACTGGTAGTGGGAGTGACCAGTGACTGGTAGTGGGAGTGACCAGTGACTGGTAGTGGGAGTGACCAGTGACTGGTAGTGGGAGTGACCAGTGACTGGTAGTGGGAGTGACCAGTGACTGGTAGTGGGAGTGACCAGTGACTGGTAGTGGGAGTGACCAGTGACTGGTAGTGGGAGTGACCAGTGACTGGTAGTGGGAGTGACCAGTGACTGGTAGTGGGAGTGACCAGTGACTGGTAGTGGGAGTGACCAGTGACTGGTAGTGGGAGTGACCAGTGACTGGTAGTGGGAGTGACCAGTGACTGGTAGTGGGAGTGACCAGTGACTGGTAGTGGGAGTGACCAGTATATAAGTAGATATAGTGTCCTTGGCACTCAACTTCCTGAATTCTGAGACAAGACTTGTAGTGCTAGTTGTAGGAACGCTGAGTAACGTTTGGGAATTATTCCTGTATATGTTCCTGTTGCTCACAAGCTAAGCTTAAGCTGCTAATGTGCTTCTGATACTTTGCTTACCTTGTGGTCGTTCCCAGGATCAATGTCCCCCATGGCCCGTTCTCTGATGACGCCTCCTGGTTAGTGGTAGTGTGATCAACCAGGTTGTTATCAGGCAGCCGCTCACAGCTTGACGAGTGAATCACTTGATCAGGAGTCATTTGGATGTGTCTTGTCATCTTCCTCATACTTGACTTTTAATGACACTAGTATCTTCCTCCACTTATGTATTGTTCCTCTGGCACCCTTACGTTTGCTGGCACTGTTATAACCTTGCACTTCTTTGGGTTGAAGGCTAATAACCTTTTGTCTATGACGCTTGCAAACTACCTGAGTGTCCCCGGAGCTGCTTACATTCCTCGACCAACACACACTATGATTGTTAGTTTGAACCAGCTAGAAGACCTAGAACCGTTCTTCCAGCTAATCACACTTTTTTCCTTCGCAACATTAAATGCTTTTTGACAATCTTAATAACTTGTAGTACTTCCACGCCTCTACATTCTCCATACAGCTCCATCTTCACACTTTTCTAAATTTTAATATCTGCCCTTCCCGCTCTCCCTCCCCCCTCTTCCCTCTTCCCTCTCCCTCCCCCTCCTCCCTCTTCCCTCTTCCCTCTCCCTCCCCCCTCCTCCTCCCTCTTCCCTCTTCCCTCTCCCTCCTCCCTCTCCCTCCTTCCTCCTTCCTCCTCCATCTCATTCTAAAATTGTCACTCTGAGGAATATCTAATAACATTGTGACGATTTTTGGCAACTGTCCTGTGAGTGTTGCCGTCACGGGAGCATTTATTCCCTCATTCGTATTTCTCTATTTTACACTGATTTCTTTTCAAATAGATAGATTTTTTTTTCAAATTTTTCACATTTTCTGATAGATAGATAGATAATGTGTGTGTGTATATTTTGTAGTTTATTTATTAGTTGTTAAAAAATTATATGCTTAAATTTAATTGTTGCATTACAGCAATTTGATCTCAGTTGATGATTTTAAATAATGATTCCATCGACGCTTAAGTGATCATTTTCAAGTTTACTGAGCTTACGGTGGTGTGAGCGGTCAAGGCCCTTGGAAACCCGCTAATACATGCTAATGATAACAATGCATGTTATCATTTGACACAAAAACAGAGTCAATGATATCATGACACAAAAACAGAGTCAATGATATCATGACACAAAAACAGTGTCAATGATATCATGACACAAAAACAGAGTCAATGATATCATGACACAAAAACAGTGTCAATGATATCATGACACAAAAACAGTGTCAATGATATCATGACACAAAAACAGTGTCAATGATATCATGACACAAAAACAGTGTCAATGATATCATGACACAAAAACAGTGTCAATGATATCATGACACAAAAACAGTATCAATGATATCATGACACAAAAACAGTGTCAATGATATCATGACACAAAAACAGAGTCAATGATATCATGACACAAAAACAGTGTCAATGATATCATGACACAAAAACAGAGTCAATGATATCATGACACAAAAACAGTGTCAATGATATCATGACACAAAAACAGTGTCAATGATATCATGACACAAAAACAGAGTCAATGATATCATGACACAAAAACAGAGTCAATGATATCATGACACAAAAATCAGGCAATACATATTCCGAGATCTTTAACTTATTGCCATTAATTTTAGTTAGCGTCTGTGTGTTTACGAGACTAAATGTTCGCGGGTGAGCAAGTGGGTGGAACCAACGTACCCTTTTTAAACGTTACGCGGTCACCTTTATGTAACGTTTTGTGAACGTTATGTACAAACGTTTTAAAAATGTTGTGGTTACTGTTCTTGTTGGATTGTACCTGTGTTGGTGGGGGATTGAACTTTAACTCTTGGGTTCTTACAAAAGTTAAGGAAGTACCTAAGCAACAGGAGACAGAGAGTCAGAGTGAGGGGTAGAGTCATCTCAGAGGAGAGACACTAACAACTGACCCTCACAGGAAATAAGATGTAATTTTACCAATCATTTTCACGCACCAAATGGTGGGACCAATAGCGACTATGGCAACATGGGAATATAATATGGACTCTTGTACCCAAAATAAGTTACTTTTTTTGCACTACATGTGTGTAACTAAAGACATTAAAAACTTACAAGAAACTAACATAACTTCTTCTAAACCCTAATATAAATAATCCTAGGCCTAATATAGGCATATTAGGGCAGACCATATGCTCTCTCTCTCTCTCTCTCTCTCTCTCTCTCTCTCTCTCTCTCTCTCTCTCTGTCTGTCTGTCTCTCTCTCTCTCTCTCTCTCTCTCTCTCTCTCTCTCTCTCTCTCTCTCTCTCTCTCTCTCTCTCTCTGTCTGTCTGTCTGTCTGTCTCTCTCTCTCTCTCTCTCTCTCTCTCTCTCTCTCTCTCTCTCTCTCTCTCTCTCTCTCTCTCTCTCTCTGTCTCTCTGTCTCTCTGTCTCTCTGTCTCTCTGTCTGTCTGTCTGTCTCTCTCTCTCTCTCTCTCTCTCTCTCTCTCTCTCTCTCTCTCTCTCTCTCTCTCTCTCTCTCTCTCTCTCTCTCTCTCTCTCTCTCTCTCTCTCTCTCACTTCACTTTGAGAATAACAGCTTTGTATGAGTTTGATGAGTGCACAGCAGAGGAGGAGCACTAATATATGAGTGAAGAGTCTGGCCAGCTTGACGGGATCGCTCGTATATTAGTTATAAGGGTCTGTTAAGCTTAACATGATAACCTGTTTGGTGATATCCTCAAGTGGGGGACCATGAGCTACAGCACGCACGGCATAACACCATTGGAGGAGAAGAGTGAGGGAGAGCGGGCTAGGGATGAAGGGATAGATGAGGGGAAGTGGAGGAAAGGAGGGAGGGAAGCAGTGTTGGAGAAAGGATAGAGAGGAATGGAGGAGAGAAGGTTAGGTTAGGTTAGGTTAGGTTAGGTTAGGTTAGGTTAGGTTAGGTAAGGTTAGGTTAGGTTAGTACTATAATTATCACCCCATGAACCACCACTCAACTACCACCACCACTACCGCCACTACCACCAACAACCACAACCACCCACCTTCCCCCCCCGGAGCCCCCATACAACACACTATTCACTATAAGCTTATCGCTATCACCGGAGATAAGAAAATTAATATTATCCACCGTGGGAGGCGCAGGACAGGTTCCACCGTTACCATCTAATGTTGTGGACGTGGGAGATCTCCCATGCAATTACTGAGAAGGAGAGACCTGTCACCCGCTCATCTTGGCCTGATTACCTCAATCTCCACCACTTGCACGATATATATTTATATATATATATATATATATATATATATATATATATATATATATATATATATATATATATATATATATATATATATATGCAGAATAACCACATATGAAAAATAGAAAATGCTTAACGCGTTTTCGGCTAATTCGCCTTCATCAGAGCAAAGTAGAATCATTCTACTTTGCTCTGATGAAGGCGAATTAGCCGAAAACGCGTTAAGCATTTTCTATTTTTCATATGTGGTTATTCTGCATACTTGGATCAGTGTTTTTGTGATCATTGTTGCATATATATATATATATATATATATATATATATATATATATATATATATATATATATATATATATATATATATATATATATATATGCAACAATGATCACAAAAACACTGATCCAAGTATGCAGAATAACCACATATGAAAAATAGAGAATGAAATCCCGTGTCCCTGTATACTGGAGCATCGCCAAGCCGTATTCATCACCATTTTCACCATTCACCACCATTCATCACCATTCACCACCACCATACACTCCTCCACAACAAGTGACTTACATACCAACAACGTTCCGTCCGTCATCTGGTCGTAAACGAAGCTGCC
The DNA here is from genome assembly GCF_040958095.1 of Procambarus clarkii. Lineage (NCBI taxonomy): Eukaryota > Metazoa > Arthropoda > Malacostraca > Decapoda > Cambaridae > Procambarus > Procambarus clarkii. The sequence continues at coordinate 11,847,462 of NC_091209.1, read as the reverse complement.
TTTTCCGTCAAGAGGAAACTGTACGTGAATTTCCTGGCCCGAGCCTCGGGGCGCTCCTCATTAGGATTGACTCCAGGGAAATAGCAATATTTTGGGAGCCTCGGGAAAGGGGAGGCGAGTGAGAGGGGAAAAGAGTGGTGGAATAGAAGACAGGCGGGGAGAAAGGGGAGAAGAGAAAGGAAAAGGGGGAAAAGTGGGAGGGAGAGGATGTGGAATATTAGAGAGAATATTATTTGAGAATGTTCAAGGATGTGTTTAGCTATGTTTACTGGCTGTGGTGGGTAGTGGAGCCTCATCCTCCAGCTCAACACCCTGGTGGTGGGTACTGGGGCCTCATAGCTCAACACCCTGGTGGTGGGTACTGGGGCCTCATAGCTCAACACCCTGGTGGTGGGTACTGGGGCCTCATAGCTCAACACCCTGGTGGTGGGTACTGGGGCCTCATAGCTCAACACCCTGGTGGTGGGTAGTGGAGCCTCATCCTCCAGCACAACACCCTGGTGGTGGGTACTGGAGCCTCATCCTCCAGCACAACACCCTGGTGGTGGGTACTGGGGCCTCATCCTCCAGCACAACACCCTGGTGGTGGGTACTGGGGCCTCATCCTCCAGCTCAACACCCTGGTGGTGGGTACTGGGGCCTCATCCTCCAGCACAACACCCTGGTGGTGGGTACTGGAGCCTCATCCTCCAGCACAACACCCTGGTGGTGGGTACTGGAGCCTCATCCTCCAGCACAACACCCTGGTGGTGGGTACTGGAGCCTCATCCTCCAGCTCAACACCCTGGTGGTGGGTACTGGAGCCTCATCCTCCAGCACAACACCCTGGTGGTGGGTACTGGGGCCTCATCCTCCAGCACAACACCCTGGTGGTGGGTACTGGAGCCTCATCCTCCAGCACAACACCCTGGTGGTGGGTACTGGAGCCTCATCCTCCAGCACAACACCCTGGTGGTGGGTACTGGAGCCTCATCCTCCAGCTCAACACCCTGGTGGTGGGTACTGGAGCCTCATCCTCCAGCACAACACCCTGGTGGTGGGTACTGGAGCCTCATCCTCCAGCACAACACCCTGGTGGTGGGTACTGGAGCCTCATCCTCCAGCACAACACCCTGGTGGTGGGTACTGGGGCCTCATCCTCCAGCACAACACCCTGGTGGTGGGTACTGGAGCCTCATCCTCCAGCACAACACCCTGGTGGTGGGTACTGGGGCCTCATCCTCCAGCTCAACACCCTGGTGGTGGGTACTGGGGCCTCATCCTCCAGCACAACACCCTGGTGGTGGGTACTGGGGCCTCATCCTCCAGCACAACACCCTGGTGGTGGGTACTGGGGCCTCATCCTCCAGCACAACACCCTGGTGGTGGGTACTGGGGCCTCATAGCTCAACACCCTGGTGGTGGGTACTGGAGCCTCATCCTCCAGCACAACACCCTGGTGGTGGGTACTGGGGCCTCATCCTCCAGCTCAACACCCTGGTGGTGGGTACTGGAGCCTCATCCTCCAGCTCAACACCCTGGTGGTGGGTACTGGGGCCTCATCCTCCAGCACAACACCCTGGTGGTGGGTACTGGAAGCTTGAAGCCACAACAAAACATCGCCAAACCTGGGACCAGATTCACGAAGCAGTTACGCAAGCACTTACGAACCTGTACATCTTTTCTCAATCTTTGGCGGCTTTGTTTACAATTATTAAACAGTCAATGAGCTCCGAAGCACCAGGAGGCTGTTTATAACAATAACAACAGTTGATTGGCAATTTTTCATGCTTGTAAACTGTTTAATAAATGTAACCAAAGCCGTCAAAGATTGAGGAAAGATGTACACGTTCGTAAGTACTTGCGTAACTGCTTCGTGAATCTGGCCCCTGCTCACTACGCGCCTAAGCTGCCACTTAGGATCCACGGCGACTGAGACCAACATAAACAGGACCCGCAGGGAACTAGATCATTATATAGGACTGACCAAGGTCAAAATACACCGGACCCACAGTGACCTAATGCAACACATAGAGGTGAGTACTCACTGGGGTTGCAGTCATAGGCGTTGATGCACTCTGAGGTACGGAACTGGTGGATTAGCGCTGTCTTGCCCACGCCTGTCGCCCCAAGGATCGCCATCCGGAAGCTGGTTGCCTCCTCCACCGACTCCGGCGTCGCCAGCTGCGGCAGACCGAGAGACAGCTGGTGAGAGGTGAGGGAGAGACAGACAGCTGGTGAGAGGTGAGGGAGAGACAGCTGGTGAGAGGGAGGGAGAGACAGCTGGTGAGACGGAGATGTGGGGAGTCCCCCCAGATACATGGAAGTACACAGAATTATGTGGGAGCTCATTAGAGTACATGGGAACTCATGGGGGCATATATCAGAGTACATATAAGCACATGAGAGCACATATGAACACATGAGAGCACATATAAACACCTGACAGTACGTATCAACACATATATAATCAATATTTAAGTTTGCTTATGTTTCGAAATGAACTGATAAGGTATAATATCTTTTAGTAACATTCTACAATCAATTCTACTGAAACCTGGAGTGTTATAAATAGAGGAGATGAGAGAGAACGATAAAGAAGGTAGATGGAGAGGGAAATGAGGAGGAGGAGGAGGAAGAGGAGAGTGTTGGAGCCATCTGGCAAGCTCAGAGTGCCTCTAAGCTAGTGCCTTGAGGCACTCTGGAGAGTGAAGAGGGGATAGGGAAGACAGAAGAGGGCGGAGTAAAATGGAGAAGGCAGAAGCAAGAAGGTACGATAAAGGGTGTAGATGGAGGTGGGGAAGGAAGGATAACATTGGAAGGAGTGAGTATAAGGTGAACAGAAGGAAGATAATAAGGAATGGAAGATAAGAGGGGGAAATGAAAAGAAGAAGGAGATATCATTAATATTATGGAGAGCAGTGCATACTTAAGACATGATTGTTCTGGTGTCATTCTTAAGACATGATTGTTCTGGTGTCATTCTTAAGATATGATTGTTCTGGTGTCATTCTTAAGATATGATTGTTCTGGTGTCATTCTTAAGACATGATTGTTCTGGTGTCATTCTTAAGATATGATTGTTCTGGTGTCATTCTTAAGATATGATTGTTCTGGTGTCATTCTTAAGACATGATTGTTCTGGTGTCATACTTAAGATATGATTGTTCTGGTGTCATTCTTAAGACATGAGTGTTCTGGTGTCATTCTTAAGATATGAGTGTTCTGGTGTCATTTTTAAGACATGAGTGTTCTGGTGTCATTCTTAAGACATGAGTGTTCTGGTGTCATTCTTAAGATATGAGTGTTCTGGTGTCATTTTTAAGACATGATTGTTCTGGTGTCATTCTTAAGACATGATTGTTCTGGTGTCATTCTTAAGACATGATTGTTCTGGTGTCATTCTTAAGACATGATTGTTCTGGTGTCATTCTTAAGACATGAGTGTTCTGGTGTCATTCTTAAGACATGAGTGTTCTGGTGTCATTCTTAAGATATGAGTGTTCTGGTGTCATTCTTAAGATATGAGTGTTCTGGTGTCATTTTTAAGACATGATTGTTCTGGTGTCATTCTTAAGACATGATTGTTCTGGTGTCATTCTTAAGACATGATTGTTCTGGTGTCATTCTTAAGACATGATTGTTCTGGTGTCATTCTTAAGACATGAGTGTTCTGGTGTCATTCTTAAGACATGAGTGTTCTGGTGTCATTCTTAAGATATGAGTGTTCTGGTGTCATTCTTAAGACATGATTCTTCTGGTGTCATTCTTAAGACATGATTGTTCTAAGACATGAACACAATAATAAAACAAACTACAATCTCCAACAATCCCACAACATCTTTGAAGCTGTTCCCGCTATTCCTCACACATGCTACAGTAGTTGTGTAGTTAGTGATTCATAATTGATCTGGCTGTAAACCCAAATTCATCAAACCTTTCCATCAAGGTCTACAAATCTCGGTCTTACTTCACAACTTGTAAAGTCGAACCGGAAGAGATAAGGCTTTGTGGCCCAACATGGCCGCTGGTGATTGGAGTGTTTACTTAGGGCAGTTTAGTTTTAAGTTTACACCAGCATATAGTCCTTGGCTCCTGCTGTATCTGTTGTATAAGCTGACTGTCCTGCTCCTGGGTCTTATCTCTGCTCCTGAGTCTTATCTCTGCTCCTGGGTCTTATCTCTGCTCCTGGTACTATCTCTTATCTCTGCTCCTGGGTCTTATCTCTGCTCCTGAGTCTTATCTCTGCTCCTGGGTCTTATCTCTGCTCCTGATACTATCTCTTATCTCTGCTCCTGGGTCTTATCTCTGACCTTGGGTCTTATCTCTGCTCCTGGGTCTTATCTCTGCTCCTGGTACTATCTCTTATCTCTGCTCCTGGGTCTTATCTCTGCTCCTGGGTCTTATCTCTGCTCCTGGGTCTTATCTCTGCTCCTGGGTCTTATATCTCCTCCTGGGTCTTATCTCTCCTCCTGGGTCTTATCTCTGCTGTAGGCTGGATCATTCTGTTCCTTTTAAACGTCTGAGAATTTTTGTCTTTGTTTCTCTTGCCAATTGACGATAAGTTGTCATTGTGGCTTTTTAACATTGTTTTGTTGTTTGTTTCCTCTCTTCCAGCCTCCGTCTCCCTCCCCTTCCTTTAATCCCCTTCCCTTGTCGCCCTCTCCCAAGATATCCCTTCCATCTTTCACCTCCGTCCCCATCTCCATCCATCTCTCTCTGTCTCCAACTTTAATTCTCTCCTCTATCCTCTCCCCCACATTAAGTATTTCTCCTACATTATCTCTCCGTGTCTCCGTGACCCTCAGTAACCCCTCTTCCTCCCTCCTTGCCCCCTTTTCCTCCCTCTCTACTCCTCCCTCTCGACCCCGGCCACACATGGCCTGCCATCCTCTCATCTCCGGGGACATCTTGGCCAGCATCTTCCGCTACGGAAACTTTCAAATGTTTTCTCTCCGTTCATTCTCCCTCAGTCTTTTACTGAGACATTCTCTCCATCTGTCTTTGTATTGTTGTTTATGTCTCTCTTTGTCTCTCTCTCTGTCTGTCTGTCTCTCTCTCTCTGTCTCTCTCTCTCTCTCTCTCTCTCTCTCTCTCTCTCTCTCTCTCTCTCTCTCTCTCTCTCTCTCTCTCTCTCTCTCTCTCTCTCTCTCTCTCTGTCTCTCTCTCTCTCTCTCTCTCTCTCTGTCTCTGTCTGTCTCTCTCTCTCTCTCTCTCTCTCTCTCTCTCTCTCTCTCTCTCTCTCTCTCTCCTCTCCCTCTCCCTCTCTCTCTCTCTCTCTCCTCCCTCCCTCATGTCTGGTGACCTCTTGGCTTGTGTTACATTATCTGCTCAAACATTAATAACCTGGCTGTGGGAATGGCCAGAATGTGTGGCAATTAAGGGCTGCGTGGAGAGAGACAGAGACAGACAGACAGACAGTGAGAAAAGACAGCCAAACACGAATGAGAAACAACACTAAACAGGATGCGTGGCGCCAGAAGCAGGAATTCCTGTTATTTTAATTATTCAGTCCAATCGTCGGCTAGTTTTTCCTCTCCCCCCCCCCCTCCTCCTCCTCCTCCTCCTCCCCTTCCACTGCCCCTCTTCCCTCCTCCTCCTCTCCCTCTGCTCCTTCTCCTCCTTTTCCATGCGTGATGTGGATGTGAACTGGAGGCACCTTCAACCCACACAGTAAGACGAGGAACCGGAGGAAGATGAGAAATAGAAGATGATGGACTGATAAACTTGAGGCCCAGTGAACAAATCCACAAGGGCCGTGAGGAGGATTCGAACCCGCGTCCGGGAGCATCCCAGACACTGCCTTAATCGACTGAGCTACGACAGGGTTAAAAAGGGTTGAAACCGAAGCTCTACTGAACTTACTGGATCCCGTAGCCTCTTTGTGCCTCGGAGAGACTACGGGATCCAGTAAGTTCAGTAGAGCTTCGGTTTCAACCCTTTTAACCCTGTCGTAGCTCAGTCGATTAAGGCAGTGTCTGGGATGCTCCCGGACGCGGGTTCGAATCCTCGTCACGGCCCTTGTGGATTTGTTCATTTGATGCATCACGTTATTGTGATCTGTGTGTGTGTTGAGGCCCAGTGATGGAGCATAAGCTTGAGGCCAGCGCTGGAGCATAAGAACAAAGGAATCATGAGGCCTCTCGATCTCTTTAAACAATCCTCTCTCATTCTGTCTCACTCATACATCTGTTCTCCCAACCTTCCAGGTTCAGTGGAAGGTTTTACACTGATTCGCGGACACAAAAAAGGCAGGCCATTGGCAATGCAGATGGTTGAACTTGCCCGCTCGAGGGAACGGTATAACTTCCTCATCAGGAAGTTGGGTCTTCACCTCCTCTCCCAGGACCCCTCATCTTTTCCAGCTCGAGAGGCTTAGCTCTCGTCCTCCGGCACTGCCAGTGTTCGCCAGTCCTCCAAGGATATTATGTTATGGAGAATTAATGGGGAGTTTGAGGAACTTTGGTGAAGGCAGCGAGGTTGAAGTGTAGTGTGACCATTAACCTTGACCATTAAGTCTCCCAAATGGTGAGGAAGATGAGTCATAGCTACCTCAAGTCAAGACTATATACTGAGTCAATGTCCACGATATGAAGTCATCAATTAATATTCAGACTCAGGGTGATGAGTTAATCCGTCGCTAAGTTTGGGCTTGTAATAAGAACAGGACTGAGCTCGACTCGAGTGGAGGATGAGTTTAAGTCCCTTGAGTCCCACCTCTGCGAAGGTCAGAGCCACGAAGGACTTTGTTAGGGGTGGAGTAAGAAGGGAAGGAGGAGGAGGGGGAGGAGGAGGAGGAGGAGGAGGAGGAGGAGGAGGAGGAGGAGGAGGAGGAGGAGGAGGAGGAGGAGGAGGAGGAGGGGAGGAGGAGGAGGAGGAGGAGGAGGAGGAGGAGGAGGAGGGGAAGAATCGGTGTAGAAGGTTGTCCAGAGAACCTTACATTAGTCTACAAAAGGCAGAGGTACTTCAGAACATAATAGTACCCGCCACGCTGCCCTGAGTACCACTTTGTAATGTTTATAAACAACAAATAAAACTAAGAAACTCTGCGTTCAAAAACACAGGAAGATGATAATAATGAAGTGGCTGTTAGAGACCAATTCTAGTAGGTGCAATGTGATGAAAGATTTTTAGGTGAGGGATAATGGAGGAGAAGCAATGAGCCTGGATCCTTCACACAGGTACGGCGTTCATTTTAATGAGTTTCCTGCATCCTCACACACGTACGCACACGCACGCACACGCACGCACACACACACACGTGTAAGGAATCGTTCAGGACCTTGAATACAACGTATATCAAACCGATCCTGGAGTATGCAGCTCCAGGATTGAATCAGCGGTATGCCATCATACTAAAACTGAGAGGTATGAGCTACGAGGAAAGGCTAAGGGAGCTGAACCTCACGTCTCCTGGAAGACAGAAGAGTAAGGGGAGACATGATAACCACCTACAAAATTCTCAGGGGAATTGATCGGGTGGACAAAGACAAACTCTTTAGCACGGGTGGGACACGAACAAGGGGACACAGGTGGAAACTTAATACCCAGATGAACCACAGAGACATTAGAATTTAGTTTTTTCAGTGTCAGAGTAGTTACCAAATGGAATGCATTAGACATTCCCTTTAGAATATGGCGGCAGGCTCCATTCACAATTTCAAATGTAGATTTGATAGAGCCCAATAGGCTCCAGAATCTGCACACCAGCTGATTGACAGTTGGGAGGCGGGACTGAAGAGCTAAAGCTCAACCCCCGCAAGCACAAGTAGGTGAGTACACTCACACACCTAGCGGCCGCTCGGCTGAGTCGACAACGCTATGGGGTCGTAGTCCTAACGGCCCGGGTTCGATTTCCGGCGGAAGTGGAAACCAAAAGGCAAAGTTTCTTTCACCCTGATGTACCTGTTCACCTAGCAGTAAATAGATACCTGGGAGTTAGACAGCTGCTACGGGCTGCTTCCTGGGGATGTGTGTGTGTGTTAGAAAGAAATATATGTAGTAGACATATGTTTCTATTATAGAGGAAACAACAGATCGGTAAGAGAGGCGGGGTCCAAGAGCTAAGAGCTCGGTGCAGCAGGCACATATAGCAGACACACAGCATTGTGTGCACCCTCGGCTATAATCTTCAACCTTCCTGAGGTTATCTTGAGGTTATCTTGAGATGATTTCGGGGCTTAGCGTCCCCGCGGCCCGGTCCTCGACCAGGCCTCCTTTTTGTTACACATCCCCAGGAAGCAGCTGTCTAACCCCCAGGTACCTATTTACTGCTAGGTGAACAGGCGCATCAGGGTGAAAGAAACTCTGCCCATTTGTTTCCGCCATCGCCGGGGATCGAACCCGGAACCTCTGGACTTCGAATCCGACGCGCTGTCCACTCAGCTGTCAGACCGTCACTACAAATGTTGTAACAAAGGCTGCAGGACGGTCGGCCGAGCGGACAGCACGCTGGACTTGTGATCCTGTGGTCCCGGGGTCGATCCCGGGAGCCGGCGAGAAACAACGGGCAAAGTTTCTTTCACCCTATGCCCTTGTTACCTAGCAGTAAAATAGGTACCTGGGTGTTAGTCAGCTGTCACGGGCTGCTTCCTGAGGGTGGAGGCCTGGTCGAGGACCGGGCCGCGGGGACACTAAAGCCCCGAAATCATCTCAAGATAACCTCAAGATAAGGTTCACTAGGAATATCACTCCAAGAGCTGTTACTCTACACCAGCGCCTCTGAAACCTGCACCCGGGGAGACTCATGTATTTCATAAGATCGGTCCGTCTAATTACCACAAGCTACCACAAACTACGCAAACTTCAGAAAGCTTCCTGGCAATACGTTAGTAATGAATAAATATGATATATTTACTCATTATAATGTTGGTGCTGAATGTACAACACGAAAAAACATAATTTTAAACTGAAAAAGTATCTTTTTATAAAGAAATTAGACGAAAATAAAAAGCTGGTGACGCCAAATCAAGTCGACGATCCAAGCTTCGGTTAGGTTAGGTTAGGTTTGGTTAAGTTAGGTTAGGTTAGGTTAGGTTAGGTTAGGTTAGGTTAGGTTAGGTTAGGATAGGTTAGGTTAGGTTAGGTTAGGTCAGCCTAACTTAATATATCATATTTATTCATTACTAACGTATTGCCAGGAAGCTTTCTGAAGTTTGCGTAGTTTGTGGTAGCTTGTGGTAATTAGACGGACCCCATAAGATTATTATTTGTAAGAAAATCAGTATGAACCATGAGGGGGATTCGAACGAGCACACTAGGTACTCCCAAGCACATGCCGACTATTATTTGTATTCATTAGGAATACAATAACATTAATGGTAAGTAAATATCTTATGAGGAACAGGATGGGCCAGCAGCCAACTGTGTGCCAGAGCCTTCATGTAGTCGGTTGACGAGATATGCCCCGTGTTAACGTGTTGAGGGCACGAGTGCCAGACGCGAGAGTGCCTGGGGCATGTATAATCACTGGTGGGACTGATGGTCTTGAGAAAGGCATTACCAGCGTGAGGCTGTTGAGTGCTGAGCGCCTTGTGTTATAGGTGCCACTTCTGGTTGTCCACGAAGTTAGACCATGTGCGACACTTTAAGAATATTAGTCTTGTTTATAACAATAAGTCCTCCAACATCTCGACGGTGTTAAAGGGTCTAATATTGAGACCAAACGAGGTCAACCAGACTTGGTCAAGACTAGAAATGAGTCATCCCTCCCTCCCTCCCTTCCTCTCTCTCTCTCTCTCTCTCTCTCTCTCTCTCTCTCTCTCTCTCTCTCTCTCTCTCTCTCTCTCTCTCTCTCTCTCTCTCTCTCTCTCTCTCTCTCTCTCTCTCTCTCTCTCTCAGATAATACCCAATTAGAATTAATTTGGGAGAGCGTCTTGGTGCTTTCATCAATGTCCAATAACACCGCCCAGCTTAACAAGGGGAACTTCACTCCTCGTAACTGCTGGCTGGCCGTTGACCTTGTAACTGATTGGTCGTTGGTCTGTAATTGGCTGGTCGATGACCTGTAACTGGCTGATCATTGGTATGTAACTAATTGGCAACTGGTTGATAGTGAGTGATGCAGGTTGAGTGACGTAGCATGAGTCAGTTGACCCACTAGACATGACCTGACCCATGAGACGTGACCTGACCCATGAGACCTGACCCCCCTCGTCAGACCTGGGGGGGGGAGAGGGCTGGCCTGGGAAACCATATGACCTCCCCTGACACGTCCGGCAACACAGCCACTTACTTCCCAATTTAGAAGGGGATTGGAACCGCTGATGGCCTTATAATCCAACAACCCATTATATGGAACACTGCTAATTGGAGCCCCGTTGAGGCCCCTGATGATGACACTACGGGTCATATGTGTGTATATATCATGAAGGTGACGTGTTGCTCAATCTCTTGATATCAATCTTGCCCTGCTTGCTCATTGGTGGGCTGGCTAGGGCAGTAGCAAGGAGGCCTGGTCGAGGACCGGGCCGCAGGGACGCCGAATCCCGAAATCCTCGCAAGGTAGGCTGGGAGGGGGAGGGGGGGGAGGAGCCAGACCTGCCCTAGTGTGCAGGATGGCTGGACGTGCCCAAGTGTGAGCCGGTTGTTGATAGTTGGATCAACAGCCAACAATGCAGGGATGATGCAAGATCAACGCAGACATGAAGCAGGAGCGAGGCAGCGGGTGAAGCAAGAATGACGCACAGACTGACGCAGGCTAACGCGCCAGACACACCCCAACACTCTCTCACACCTGCCCAAGAATGGGTGAAAAACAACGCCAACTTAAACAATTTCATTAAGTCAGAGTAAACAGCGAGAAAGAATTTTTAATACACGAACCAAACTTTCAAGAGAAAAAGTCCACATCAGTTTAAAAAGTTTGCGGAAAGTATATTAACTTTGATCGCAATTACCACAATTTTAACATATTTTTCTGTTCCCTCGGTCATAGGGTATTTTTATTTACAGAGGAGAAAAAAGTCTTAGTTATGGCATTTCTTCGTTCACAATATTATGGTGTTGTGGCTGTACTGGGGACGGTGTTAGCTGCTTGATACCTGCTTGATGGGGTTCTGGGAGTTCTTCTACTCCTCAAGCCCGGCCCGAGGCCAGGCTTGACTTGTGAGAGTTTGGTCCACCAGGCTGTTGCTTGGAGCGGCCCGCAGGCCCACATACCCACCACAGCCCGGTTGGTCCGGCACACCTTGAAGAAAACTATCTAGTTTTCTCTTGAAGATGTCCACGGTTGTTCCGACAATATTTCTTATGCTTGCTGGGAGGATGTTGAACAACCGCGGACCTCTGATGTTTATACAGTGTTCTCTGATTGTGCCCATGGCACCTCTGCTCTTCACTGGTTCTATTCTGCATTTTCTTCCATATCGTTCACTCCAGCATGTTGATATTTTACTGTGTAGATTTGGGACCTGGCTCTCCAGTATCTTCCACGTGTATATTATTTGGTATCTCTCTCGTCTTCTTTCTAGTGAGTACATTTGGAGAGCTTTGACACGATCCCAATAATTTAGGTGCTTTATCGCGTCCAGGTATGCCGAATATGTTCTCTGTACTCCCTCCATTTCTGCAATCTCTCCTGCTCTGAAGGGGGAAGTAAGTACTGAGCAGTACTCAAGACGGGTCAGCACAAGTGATTTGAAGAGTACAACCATTGTGATGGGATCCCTGGATTTGAAACTTCTCGTAATCCATCCTATCATTTTTCTGGCTGACGCAATATTTGCTTAGTAATGCTACCTAAACGTTAGATCGTCAGATATTATTATTCCCAAATCCTTTACATGTTGCTTTCCTACTATAGCCAAATCTGATTGTGTTTTGTATCCTGTATTATGTTTAAGGTCCTCCTTTTTGCCGTACCTGAGTACCTGGAATTTATCACTGTTAAACATCATGTTATTGTCTGCTGCCCAGTCGAAAACTTTAATTAATATCTGCTTATAGTCTTTCAATGTCTTCAGCAGAGGTAATTTTCATGCTAATTTTTGTGTCATCTGCAAAAGATGATACGAAGCTGTGACTTGTATTTTTGTCTATATCTGATATGAGAATAAGGAAAGCAGTGGTGCAAAGGACTGTACCCTGAGGTACAGAGCTTTTAACTGCACTTGGACTAGATTTTATATTGTTGACTGTTACTCTTTGTGTTCTGTTGGACAGAAAACTGAGTATCCAGCGTCCGACTTTACCAGTTATTCCATTGACCTCATTTTGCGTGCTATCACTCCATGGTCACATTTATCGAATGTCTTTGAGAATTCCGTGAAAACCACATCTGCATTCTGTTTTTCCTCGAATGCCTCAGTGATTTTTGTCGTAGTGGTCAAGTAACTGTGAGAGGCATGATCTTCCTGCTCTAAATCCATGTTGGCCTGGGTTGTGATGGTCATTGGTTTCCATGAAATTGGTGACCCGACTCCTGATCACTCTCTCAAATACTTTTATTATGTGGGACGTTAGTGCAACTGGTCTATAATTCTTTGCCAATGCTTTGCTCCCTCCCTTGTGTAGAGGGACTATGTCTTCTGATTTAAACGCATCTGGTATCTCCCCTGTGTCCAATCTCTTCCTCCACACTATACTGAGTGCCTGTGCTACTGGCATTTTGTATTTCTTTATAAATATTGAATACCATGAGTCTGGACCCGGGGCTGAGTGCATGGGCATATTGTCAATTTATCTTTCAAAATTTGTCACGCTCGTGTTGATATCAGTTATATTTACAGGGGTTTGGATATCACCCATAAAGAAGTTGTCCAGATCTTCCACTTTTATGCTGTTTATTGGAGTGCTAAACTTGTTCTCATACTGTTTATTTTTTTAGGACTTCACTAATTTCTTTGTCATCCTCAGTGCATGAACTTTCACTTGTACGAATAGGCCCAATACTGGCAGTAGTTTTTGCTTTTGATTTCGCATATGTGAAGAAATATTTTGGGGTTTTCTTTATTTCTTGAATTGCTTTCTGTTCTAGTTGCCTTTCTTCAATCTGATATAAGTGTTCCAGTGTGTGCTCGATTTCTTCAATCTTCCTGTTTAAATTATTCCTTCTTTGTATGGAGAGTCGTGTCTGCTTAAGCATTTCAGCCTTCTTTTGTAGTGTCGTCTGCGTCCTCTTTCTAGGCTGGACCTCTTTCTGGCTTTCTGTAAGGCACATGATTCAGACAGACTTTA
>NC_091209.1:11804133-11831307 GCF_040958095.1 Procambarus clarkii | reverse complement strand
TCTATCTCATCCCTGTCAGTCCCTCTAAGTATTTAAGCATTTTATACGTCTTTATCATGTCCCCTCTCCTCTCCCTCCTTCCCTCTAACGTCGTCAGGTTTAATACTTTCAGTCTCTCTTCGTACCTCATCTCTCGCAGCTCTGGGCAGAGGCTTGTTGCAAACTTCTGCACCGAGCTTTAATAAGTCAATATTGACTTATTAAATATGTGCATAGGTGACATACTTAACATAATAGATACCCTTAAAAAGATTCATAGAAAACACCGACCTTACCTAACCTACTTAGTATGTTAAGATAAGCATCTTATTGCTTCGTAATTACAATTATTACCTAACCTATAATAGGTATAGGTTAAGTAATAATTGTAATTACGAAGCAATAAGATGCTTATCTTAAGATACTAACAAGGTTAGGTAAGGTTGGTGTTTTCTATGAATCTTTTTAAGGGTATCTATTATGTTTAGTATATCACCTATGCACGTAGTTAATAAGTCAATATTGACTTTACGAATTTGCGAGAACGGGTTGATAGATTGGGACTCCAAGATGGGGCGACGTACTCTAAGACTGGCCTCACAGGCGTTATACAGTGATCTAAAAGCCTCCTTATTCAAGTTCTTGAATGATGTTCTGACTTTTGCAAGCGTAGAGTATGCGGCTGACGTTATTCTAATTTTAAGAGCCTCTAGAGTTAGTTTGGTGTTATGTCCACTCTCAGCTTCTTTTCTCTAGTCGTCTATATGTCCATCTCTCTCTCTCTCTCTCTCTCTCTCTCTCTCTCTCTCTCTCTCTCTCTCTCTCTCTCTCTCTCTCTCTCTCTCTCTCTCTCTCTCTCTCTCTCTCTCTCACACACACACACACACACACACACACACACACACACACACACACACACACACACACACACACACACACACACACACACACTCACACACACACACACACACACACACACACGCACACACAATCTCTGAACTGCGCCACAACTCCATTAGACTATACGGAAGCAGGAAAAGTATTGCAGCGTCTCGGGAATCAGAACATCTTACCTGGGAATTTGTAGCTCCGACAATACTGAGTCAGGAATGAAGGAGGAAAGAGCGTGTAAGTCCCCCTCACCGCGGGGCAGTCGGGCTGACAAATGGGCGCCGTCGACGAGGTTGTTTACCGGGCTCTCGCGCTCACACCAGGGGAGCGCCGCCCGCCGCCCACAGGACACATTTACGGCGCGTTCTAACTAGAGAGGCGATGACTGGAGACGTCGTGTAGGGCGTTGTGAAGTGTGGCGGGCCTTACCTCGTCCTCCCGGCCTCTCCCGGCTACAACGGTGTATCTTGTGACGGTTCTGCCTGCCCTACTTTATGCTTCCTTGCTTGCTTCCTTCCTTCCTTCCTTGCTTGCTTCCTTCCTTCCTTGCTTGCTTGCTTCCTTCCTTCCTTGCTTGCTTGCTTGCTTGGCTGTATCCTTGTCTGCCTCTCTCTCTCCATCTGCCTATATTCACCTAGTGTTTCACAGTTTGTCTGGCTTGGTACCTCTCTGTCTGCCTGGCTGCCTGTCTGCCTGTCTGCCTGCCTGCCTGCCTGTCTGCCTGCCTGCCTGCTTCTCTCCTCTCTCCCTCTCTCTTCCTCTCTCTCCCTCTCTCTCCCTCTCTCACCTCCCTCCGTCCCTCCCTGCCAGTCTGTCCTCACGGTTATTGGTTGCTGTACTTGCTAGTAGTTCTCCGGTGACAGCTGAGGGCTGACTTAGTCTTTCATAACCAAAGGTAGTTTATATGTTTATACTTACTGTTGCTACTTAGAGCTTCCACCATTTCTAAGTTCTTTCCTTCTCAATACTGACGATAGTTAGACTAATCCGACCCTCGTTGGCGTCATCTTTCAACTGTTAGGCCATTGTTTATGTTAGTGGGTTTTGTTGAGTTGTTCTATGGGGCAGTTTTCTTGGCAATAGTTTCTTTTTTGGGCTTGATCTGTAGACCTGTACACTGATCTCTCTCTACATCACTAACATTTGTAGTATCCTCTTTTTTGTAGTGGGTGGTGGTGAGTGGTGAGTGGTGGGTGGTGAGTGGTAGGGGTTGGTGTGTAGGGGGTGGTGGGAGCCAGTGGTAGGGGGTGGTGGGTGGTGGGAGCCAGTGGTAGGGGTTGGTGGGTGGTGGGAGCCAGTGGTAGAAGGTGGTGGGTGGTAGGGGTTGGTGTGTAGGGGGTGGTGGGAGCCAGTGGTAGGTGGTGGTGGGTGGTGGGAGCCAGTGGTAGGGGGTGGTGGGAGCCAGTGGTAGGTGGTGGTGGGTGGTGGGAGCCAGTGGTAGGGGGTGGTGGGAGCCAGTGGTAGGGGGTGGTGGGAGCCAGTGGTAGGGGGTGGTGGGAGCCAGTGGTAGGGGGTGGTGGGAGCCAGTGGTAGGGGGTGGTGGGAGCCAGTGGTAGGGGGTGGTGGGAGCCAGTGGTAGGGGGTGGTGGGAGCCAGTGGTAGGGGGTGGTGGGAGCCAGTGGTAGGGGGTGGTGGGAGCCAGTGGTAGGGGGTGGTGGGAGCCAGTGGTAGGGGGTGGTGGGAGCCAGTGGTAGGGGGTGGTGGGAGCCAGTGGTAGGGGGTGGTGGGAGCCAGTGGTAGGGGGTGGTGGGAGCCAGTGGTAGGGGGTGGTGGGAGCCAGTGGTAGGGGGTGGTGGGAGCCAGTGGTAGGGGGTGGTGGGAGCCAGTGGTAGGGGGTGGTGGGAGCCAGTGGTAGGGGGTGGTGGGAGCCAGAACGGTTGTGATGGTTCGCGCCAAAAATAGCTTCCACCGCGAAGGTAACGCTTTCGGATGCGAGGCGGAGAGGAGGAGGAGGAGGAGGAGGGAAAGGTAACTAGGAGGATGAGGAGGAAGAGGGAAAGGTAAGGAAGAAGAAGAGGTGAAGGAAGAGGAGGATGAGGAGGAAGGTAAGGAGGAGGATGAAGGTAAGGAGGAGGGAAAGGTAAGGAGAAGGTGGAGAAGGGTAAGGATGAGGAGGAGATGAAGGAGGAGGAGGAGGAAGGTAAGAAGGAGGATGAGGAGGAAGGTAAGGATGAGGATGAAGGTAAGGAGGAGGAGGAGGATGAGTGTTACAAGAGAACATGTAAGAAGTAAGGAAGGGTGGTGGAAGGTGTAGCCTTAAAGATGTAGTGGTAACCTGCACAATATTCCCGTACAGGTGTGTCCTTGTGCCCAACCTGTACTCACACATCTCCGCCTCCACCATCCACCACTAGCTCTTGGGTCCCGCCTCTCAACACACCGCTTCTTTTAACCAGTGTCTCCTCTCCCATTTCCCTATCATATCTTGTTTTAAAATAATGAATAGAATTTGCTTCCACAACCTGCTCCTTAAGTGCATTCCATTTTCCCACTACTCTCACGCTAAAAGAAAACTTCCTAATATCTCTGTGACTCATCTGAGTTTCCAGCTTCCACCCATGTCCCCTCGTTCTGTTACTATTGCGTGTGAACATTTTAGTCTATGTCCACTTTGTCAATTCCCCTGAGTATTTTATATGTTTCTGTCATGTCTTCCCGCTCCCTCCTTTTTTTTTAAGTGTCGTCAGGTTCAGTTCCTTCAGGCGCTCTTCATATCCCATGCCTCGCAACTCTGGGACAAGCCTCGTCGCAAACTTCTGAACCTTTTCCAGTTTCTTTATGTGTTTCTTCAGGGAAAGGGGGGGGCGGGGCTCCATGATGGGAGTAGTAGGGTTGGCGCCACACAGACGATATTTTTTTTTCAGGGAAAATATCGTCTGTGTGGCGCCAGGGTTTTCAGGTAAATTTAGAATATCCCCTGTGCGCCCCAAGGGTTTCAGGTAAATTTAGAAATATCGTCTGTGTGGAGCCAGGGTTTTCAGGTGAATTTTTGGAGTCACAGATTTGGAAGTAAGGATTTCTTATAACGAAAAATAATGTCATACAAGTTTGTTAAAGTTCTTATGAGAAAAATAATTTCCGAGACTTAGAAGTTTGTTAAGGCCTTATGGGAGAAATTCAAATAACGTGTGTAGCACTTTAGGGTTTCCATGAGAACTCTACGGACATATTTTACATGTTTTCAACTTACAAAATCGTCTATGTAAGCCTTAGTTATTCATATAAATTTAGAAAATCACCTGTGTAAGTCATTGTTTTCAGGGTTTCGTACATCACACCCCCCTCCCTCCCCCCCTTACCTCGCAATCTCTCGCGTCGCCTTTATTTACTTTACGCTGTGCCAGCCAGATCTCTTATCTTATCTTATCCATAATATCTGGACCGTCCCTCCTCTCTCTCTCTCTCTCCTCTTCATATTATTCTCTCTCTTGCTATTTTCCAACATCGTATGTTTTCTCCTTTTCATTAAGCAAGTCAGTTTTACACAAATAAATCATGTTAGTAAGCAAGTTCTAGCTCACGTTCCCCCACCTTAGTCCCCTGTCATATAATGAATACTATCATTCCAAACCCTCTAAAATTTAAAAATAATCATATTTCAAACGTAGTTCAATACAGTAATTTAGTTACCAAGCTCCAGCTCTTGTCCTCCGCCTTAGCTCTCTCTCGTATCTTCGTTAGTATCAGTCCAATTTCCCTGAAATTTCTACCCTCTGTATTTCAGACATAGTTTAGTAAATGCAAACAATTATCAAACTCTAGCTCTTGTCCCCAGCTTAGTTCATTTGTACAAAATCATTAGTAACAGTCCAAATTCCCTGAGATTTTTAGCCTCTGTATTTCAGACACCATAAATAAGATCAAAACAGTTACCAAGCTCCAGCTCTTGTCCTCCGCCTTAGTTCTCTTTCATATCTTTGTAAATAAACCACCAATTTCCCTGAAATTTCTACCCTCTGTATTTCAGACACCGTAAATAAAATCAAGTCAGTTATCGAGCTCCAGCTCTCGTCCCCGCCTTAGTTCTCCTTCGTATCTTTGTAAATAACCCATCAATTTCCCTGAAATTTTTACCCTCTGTATTTCAGACACCGTAAATAAAATCAAGTCAGTTATCGAGCTCCAGCTCTCGTCCCCGCCTTAGTTCTCCTTCGTATCTTTGTAAATAACCCATCAATTTCCCTAAAATTAAAAGCAGACATACTTCAAAGTTAGTAAATAAAATCAAGTCAGTTATCGAGCTCCAGCTCTCGTCCCCCACCCTCTTCCACCCTCAAGTCTTTGTAAATAAACCATCAATTTCCCTGAAATTTTTTACCCTCTGTATTTCAGACATAGTAAATATGAAGTAAACAATTATAAAACTCTAGCTCTTGTCCTCTGTCCAAGTTCACTCCTGTAAATTCATTACTATCAATCAAAATCCCCCATAGATTTAAACACCCAACTACATTTTCAGACATAGTAAATAAAAACCAGTTCAGTTATCAAGTTTCAACTCTTGTGCCCCAGCTTAGTTCATTTTGTACAAGTTCTTTATTTCCAACTAAATCATCCTAAGATTTAAGATCACCTTATTTTCTAACGTAGTAAAATTAATCTGGACATTAGCAAAGCTCCATTTCCTCAGCCTTAGATCATCAGACGTAAATATATTCGATCAAGTCCCTCTCCAGCCTATCTGTTTATCAGAGTATTTACTTTACCCTTCTCATCCCCAACGTATCAATCCCCAACGTATCAAAACCTTCAATAATCATACTGTATTTGCATATTTTCTCTATATTCAGCTGTGTTCTTCACATTTTGTCCATGTTTTCTATGTTCACTCCATGTTCTTCAAATGTTCACAGTCCCATTCAGTTCATATTTTCACAAGTATCTCCATTTTTTCTGTAATCTTTCTCTTAGTCTCATTACTTTCTCTACAAATTCTAGTCATATTTTCTATGTTTTCATATTCATCACATGTTCTCTTTACAACTTTTATACTCAATATTCGTGCTAACTTCCATATTTTGTGTTCTTTGCAATATTCATGTTCCTCTACAAGTTCATGTTCCGCACAAGATCACTTCATTTTTTTCACCTTCACTTACATGTTTTCTACATTCTTTGTCATATTCTCCATGTTCTTCACAAATCCATTGTTCATTCTTTGTATTCCCTATTCTCCTTATCATATTTTCATGTTCACTATATTCATCAACTTTTCTTACACATGTTCTTTGCCATGTTCCCCATATGTTCTCTGGGTTTTTCCCCTTACATGTTATCTAACGTTCCTTAACTAAAAAATCTTTCACCAATCAACTAAAACATAGTCACTTTCGTCATTTCTCAACTAAACTTATTATCCAGTCAACTAAAAATAGTCAGAAATAGCCTCGTTCAACACTGTTCTTAACTAAAACAACCTTTCTCTTAGCTAAAAATTGTCAAAGGAAACTTTTTTCAGCACTTTTTTAACAGGCGCTATGTTTCATCAAGAAAAAATTGTCAAAGGAAACTTTCCAAAACTGTTCATAACTAGCTTTTATCCATCGTCAATCAACTAAAAATAATAACTTTCATCATTTCTTAACTAAACTTATTCCCCAGTCATCAGAAAATAACCGTGTTCATCATGTTTCATTGTCATTTCATAACTAAAATTATCTGCCAATCATCAGAAAAAGTCATGTTCATCATGTTTTGTCTTTTTCCTTAACTAAAGTATTCATCAGTCAACTAAAAATAATTGCTTCATCATGTTTCCTTGTCATTTCTTAACTGAAATATCACTTCTCTCATCTGAAATAGTCAGGATTAACCTCATTCAACACCGTTCTTAACTAAAGTAACCTTTTGCTTAGCTAAAAATTGTCAAAGGAATCTTTTCAACACTGTTCATAACTAACTTTATCCATCGTCAAGTAAGAAAATATAGTTAAAGATATCTATCATCGTCGTTCTTAACTGACATTTATACTTTGTGGAGCACTAAAATAGTCAAATGTAACTTTTTCAACACTTTCGTAACTAAAATTATATGTCGCTAAGTAAGAAAAATAGTCAAAGGTGCTCTTCTTTACACCAAAGTTACTCTTCGAGAAATCAAAGACTCTCTTCAATACATCAAGGACTTACTCAAAGACACCAAAGTTACACTCTAAGACATCCTTCGAGACATCAAAGACTTCAATGGGACTCTTCCATTCATCAAAGACATTCTCTAAGCCCTCAAAGTTATTCTCAGCACAATCAAAAGTTATTCCAAGACAACAAAAGTCATTCTCAGAGCTATCAAAATTATTCTCGGAGTCATCAAAAGGTATTCTCTAACTCACTTTTGGTCATTAAAGTTAATTTCTATGTTATAAAAGTTAATCTTAGAGTTATCAAATGTAATCTCTAACTCTCTTTTGTTCATCAAAGTTGATCTCAGAGTTAACAAAGGTAATCTCTAACTCACTCTCGTTCATCAAAGTTGTTTCAAAGACATCAAAGTTATTCAAAGAGCTAACAAAAGTTATTCTCAGAGTTACCTTCGTTCTTCAGAGAAACTTACCAAAACATCTTTATTCATCAAAGTTATTCTCAGAGGCATAAAAGTCATTCTCAGAGCTATCAAACTTGTTCTCAAAGTCATCGAACTTATTCACAGAGTCATCAAAGTTAATCTAAGACATCATTTTTCATCAAAGATATTCTCTCTAAACCATCAATGTTCTTCTCTAAGACATAAAAGTTATTCTCAGAGTCACCTTCGTTCGTCAGAGAAACTTTCAAAACATCTTTTGTTCATCAAACTTGTTTTCAAAGTCATCAAAAGTTAATCTAAGACATCTTCTTTCATCAAAGTTATTTTCAGAGACATCTAAAGTTATTCTCAGAGCTATCAAACTTGTTCTCAGAGTCATCAAATGGTATTCTCGAACTCATCAAAGTTATTTTCAGAGGCATCTAAAGTTAATTTCTATGTTATAAAGTTATTCTCAGAGACATCTAAAGTTAATCTTGGTCATCAAAGTTATTTTCAGAGACATCTAAAGTTAATTTCTATGTTATAAAGTTATTCTCAGAGACATCTAAAGTTAATCTTGGTCATCAAAGTTGTTCTCTAAACATCAATGTTGTTCTCCAAGACATCAAAGATGTTCTCAAAATCATAAAAGTTGTTCTAAGAGTTATCAAAAGTTATTCTCAGTCATGATATGTTATTCTCTAACTCACTTCCATTCATCAAAGACATTCTCTAAGTCCTGAAAGTTATTCTCTAAGACAACAAAGTCTTTCTCAGAGCTACCAAAGATGTTCTCTAAATCATAAAAGTTAATCTTAACTCACCTTCGTTCATTAGAGAAACTTTCCAATCCATATTCGTTGACCAGAGTTATCGAAGCGATCTCTAATTCATCTTCGTTCTCCAAAGTTGTTCTCTAAGACACCTTCATTCATCAAAGAAACTCTCCTTCTTCCATCATGTTATTCTTTAAGACATCTTCAGTCATAAAATTTTCTCTCCAAAATGTAACTAGTTCAGCTTTTCATACCAAACCTGCATTTCTGTTAAAACATATTTTCTTAGTTGCTTTACCCTAAAACTGTTCTCTGAACTACACTGTTCAAACCTACGTAACCTATCCTCTCCACCCAATGTTACTTAGTTAACGTAACGTTCCTAAACCTAGCTTTACCTATCCTAACATACCTTACCTTACCTTCCCTATCTTACCTAACTTTACCTATCCTAACATAACTTACCTTACCTTCCCTAACTTAACCTAACTTTTCCTATCCTAACTTAACTTAACTTGCCTTTCATAACCTAACTTTACCTATCCTAACATAACTTACCTTACCTTCCCTATCTTAACCTGCTTAACCTATCCTAACATAACTTACCTTACCTTCCCTAACTTAACCTAACTTTACCTATCCTAACTTAACTTACCTAACTTATTCTGCTTAACATAACTTATCTTACCTTCCCTATCTTACCTAACTTTACCTATCCTAACATAACTTACCTTACCTTCCCTAACTTAACCTAACTTTACCTATCCTAACTTAACTTACCTAACTTATTCTGCTTAACATAACTTATCTTACCTTCCCTATCTTACCTAACTTTACCTATCCTAACTTAACTTACCTAACTTATTCTGCTTAACATAACTTACCTTACCTTCCCTATCTTACCTAACTTTACCTATCCTATCCTAACCTAACTTGTCTTACCTAACTTAATCTTACATTCCCAAACTGATGTATCCTAACTTATCTAGTCCAACCAGACATGATCTAACTTAAGTATTCCTTCTTGTCTTTGTGTTTCGTCAATCATTGTCTCATATTCATTTACTCATTTCATTAGTTAATTTCTCAAATGGTCACTTATGCATTTCAAGTGCTATTTGTTAGAGATTGGATATTTAAGCATTTCAAAGAATTATAATTTCTCAAATGGACGTTTTTGCATTTCAAGTGCTATTTGTTAGAGATTGAATATTTAAGCATTTCAAAGAATTTTTGTTATATATGGGCATTTACTCATTTCAAGGGATAATTTCTCAAATGGACGTTTTTGCATTTCAAGTGTTATTTGTTTAAGATTGGGTATTTAACCATTTCAAAGGATTTTTGTTATATATGGGAACTTACTCGTTTCAAGGGCTAATTTCTCAAATGATCATTTTTGCAGATCAAGTGTTATTTGTTTAAGATTGGGTATTTAACCATTTCAAAGGATTTTTGTTATATATGGGAACTTACTCGTTTCAAGGGCTAATTTCTCAAATGGTCATTTTTGCAAATCAAGGGTTATTTGTTAAAGTTCATCAAGTTGCCCATAAGTTGTATTTAGTAGGTTCTATCTTATGTTCTTATTCCCCAACCCCTTAACCTAACCTCTTGTAATCTTAGTGTATTTAGTAGGTTCTATCTTATGTTCTTATTCCCCAACCCCTTAACCTAATCTTTCAGATGTAGTTTGTTGAATATATTATCCTTTTCCTAACCTTTCAGATGTAGTTTTGTTTCTCCTTTTTGTATATTTTTACCCAAACAATCTTTCCTTCTTTACTTTGTTTTCACATATAAGTTCATTCTTTATCATAGTAATAATAAAAATTACAATAGTAAAGAATCAGATCTACTAAGACTTGAAATTGAGAAACAAGAGCTCAAGGGAGTGAGAGCATGAAAGAAGAGCAAGGAGTAAGAGAGAGGGGGCGGAAGAAAATGGGACCAAAGAAGAGAGAATGAGAGAGAGTGTGGGCATGGGAGCACTAAGACTTGAATTGAGAAAAAGAAAAACTAAGTGAATGAGAATGAGGGTGTGAGAATGGGAGCACTAAGACTTGAATTGAGAAAAAGAAAAACTAAGTGAATGAGAATGAGGGTGTGAGAATGGGAGCAATAAGACTTGAATTTGAGAAGCAAGAGAGCATTTGAGCAAATGAGGGAGAGAGAGGGGGAGGAAGAGAGAGAATAAGGGAGAGAGATAGAAAAGGAGGGTTAGAAGGAGTAGGAGAATCAAAGTAAAGAAGGAAAGAAGGTTTGGGTAAAAATATACAAAAAGGCGAAACAAAACTACATCTGAAAGGTTAGGAAAAGGATAATATATTCAACAAACTACATCTGAAAGATTAGGTTAAGGGGTTGGGGAATAAGAACATAAGATAGAACCTACTAAATACACTAAGATTACAAGAGGTTAGGTTAAGGGGTTGGGGAATAAGAACATAAGATAGAACCTACTAAATACAACTTATGGGCAACTTGATGAACTTTAACAAATAACCCTTGATTTGCAAAAATGACCATTTGAGAAATTAGCCCTTGAAACGAGTAAGTTCCCATATATAACAAAAATCCTTTGAAATGGTTAAATACCCAATCTTAAACAAATAACACTTGATCTGCAAAAATGATCATTTGAGAAATTAGCCCTTGAAACGAGTAAGTTCCCATATATAACAAAAATCCTTTGAAATGGTTAAATACCCAATCTTAAACAAATAACACTTGAAATGCAAAAACGTCCATTTGAGAAATTATCCCTTGAAATGAGTAAATGCCCATATATAACAAAAATTCTTTGAAATGCTTAAATATTCAATCTCTAACAAATAGCACTTGAAATGCAAAAACGTCCATTTGAGAAATTATAATTCTTTGAAATGCTTAAATATCCAATCTCTAACAAATAGCACTTGAAATGCATAAGTGACCATTTGAGAAATTAACTAATGAAATGAGTAAATGAATATGAGACAATGATTGACGAAACACAAAGACAAGAAGGAATACTTAAGTTAGATCATGTCTGGTTGGACTAGATAAGTTAGGATACATCAGTTTGGGAATGTAAGATTAAGTTAGGTAAGACAAGTTAGGTTAGGATAGGATAGGTAAAGTTAGGTAAGATAGGGAAGGTAAGGTAAGTTATGTTAAGCAGAATAAGTTAGGTAAGTTAAGTTAGGATAGGTAAAGTTAGGTAAGATAGGGAAGGTAAGATAAGTTATGTTAAGCAGAATAAGTTAGGTAAGTTAAGTTAGGATAGGTAAAGTTAGGTTAAGTTAGGGAAGGTAAGGTAAGTTATGTTAGGATAGGTAAAGTTAGGTAAGATAGGGAAGGTAAGATAAGTTATGTTAAGCAGAATAAGTTAGGTAAGTTAAGTTAGGATAGGTAAAGTTAGGTTAAGTTAGGGAAGGTAAGGTAAGTTATGTTAGGATAGGTTAAGCAGGTTAAGATAGGGAAGGTAAGGTAAGTTATGTTAGGATAGGTAAAGTTAGGTTATGAAAGGCAAGTTAAGTTAAGTTAGGATAGGAAAAGTTAGGTTAAGTTAGGGAAGGTAAGGTAAGTTATGTTAGGATAGGTAAAGTTAGGTAAGATAGGGAAGGTAAGGTAAGGTATGTTAGGATAGGTAAAGCTAGGTTTAGGAACGTTACGTTAACTAAGTAACATTGGGTGGAGAGGATAGGTTACGTAGGTTTGAACAGTGTAGTTCAGAGAACAGTTTTAGGGTAAAGCAACTAAGAAAATATGTTTTAACAGAAATGCAGGTTTGGTATGAAAAGCTGAACTAGTTACATTTTGGAGAGAAAATTTTATGACTGAAGATGTCTTAAAGAATAACATGATGGAAGAAGGAGAGTTTCTTTGATGAATGAAGGTGTCTTAGAGAACAACTTTGGAGAACGAAGATGAATTAGAGATCGCTTCGATAACTCTGGTCAACGAATATGGATTGGAAAGTTTCTCTAATGAACGAAGGTGAGTTAAGATTAACTTTTATGATTTAGAGAACATCTTTGGTAGCTCTGAGAAAGACTTTGTTGTCTTAGAGAATAACTTTCAGGACTTAGAGAATGTCTTTGATGAATGGAAGTGAGTTAGAGAATAACATATCATGACTGAGAATAACTTTTGATAACTCTTAGAACAACTTTTATGATTTTGAGAACATCTTTGATGTCTTGGAGAACAACATTGATGTTTAGAGAACAACTTTGATGACCAAGATTAACTTTAGATGTCTCTGAGAATAACTTTATAACATAGAAATTAACTTTAGATGTCTCTGAAAATAACTTTGATGACCAAGATTAACTTTAGATGTCTCTGAGAATAACTTTATAACATAGAAATTAACTTTAGATGCCTCTGAAAATAACTTTGATGAGTTCGAGAATACCATTTGATGACTCTGAGAACAAGTTTGATAGCTCTGAGAATAACTTTAGATGTCTCTGAAAATAACTTTGATGAAAGAAGATGTCTTAGATTAACTTTTGATGACTTTGAAAACAAGTTTGATGAACAAAAGATGTTTTGAAAGTTTCTCTGACGAACGAAGGTGACTCTGAGAATAACTTTTATGTCTTAGAGAAGAACATTGATGGTTTAGAGAGAATATCTTTGATGAAAAATGATGTCTTAGATTAACTTTGATGACTCTGTGAATAAGTTCGATGACTTTGAGAACAAGTTTGATAGCTCTGAGAATGACTTTTATGCCTCTGAGAATAACTTTGATGAATAAAGATGTTTTGGTAAGTTTCTCTGAAGAACGAAGGTAACTCTGAGAATAACTTTTGTTAGCTCTTTGAATAACTTTGATGTCTTTGAAACAACTTTGATGAACGAGAGTGAGTTAGAGATTACCTTTGTTAACTCTGAGATCAACTTTGATGAACAAAAGAGAGTTAGAGATTACATTTGATAACTCTAAGATTAACTTTTATAACATAGAAATTAACTTTAATGACCAAAAGTGAGTTAGAGAATACCTTTTGATGACTCCGAGAATAATTTTGATAGCTCTGAGAATGACTTTTGTTGTCTTGGAATAACTTTTGATTGTGCTGAGAATAACTTTGAGGGCTTAGAGAATGTCTTTGATGAATGGAAGAGTCCCATTGAAGTCTTTGATGTCTCGAAGGATGTCTTAGAGTGTAACTTTGGTGTCTTTGAGTAAGTCCTTGATGTATTGAAGAGAGTCTTTGATTTCTCGAAGAGTAACTTTGGTGTAAAGAAGAGCACCTTTGACTATTTTTCTTACTTAGCGACATATAATTTTAGTTACGAAAGTGTTGAAAAAGTTACATTTGACTATTTTAGTGCTCCACAAAGTATAAATGTCAGTTAAGAACGACGATGATAGATATCTTTAACTATATTTTCTTACTTGACGATGGATAAAGTTAGTTATGAACAGTGTTGAAAAGATTCCTTTGACAATTTTTAGCTAAGCAAAAGGTTACTTTAGTTAAGAACGGTGTTGAATGAGGTTAATCCTGACTATTTCAGATGAGAGAAGTGATATTTCAGTTAAGAAATGACAAGGAAACATGATGAAGCAATTATTTTTAGTTGACTGATGAATACTTTAGTTAAGGAAAAAGACAAAACATGATGAACATGACTTTTTCTGATGATTGGCAGATAATTTTAGTTATGAAATGACAATGAAACATGATGAACACGGTTATTTTCTGATGACTGGGGAATAAGTTTAGTTAAGAAATGATGAAAGTTATTATTTTTAGTTGATTGACGATGGATAAAAGCTAGTTATGAACAGTTTTGGAAAGTTTCCTTTGACAATTTTTTCTTGATGAAACATAGCGCCTGTTAAAAAAGTGCTGAAAAAAGTTTCCTTTGACAATTTTTAGCTAAGAGAAAGGTTGTTTTAGTTAAGAACAGTGTTGAACGAGGCTATTTCTGACTATTTTTAGTTGACTGGATAATAAGTTTAGTTGAGAAATGACGAAAGTGACTATGTTTTAGTTGATTGGTGAAAGATTTTTTAGTTAAGGAACGTTAGATAACATGTAAGGGGAAAAACCCAGAGAACATATGGGGAACATGGCAAAGAACATGTGTAAGAAAAGTTGATGAATATAGTGAACATGAAAATATGATAAGGAGAATAGGGAATACAAAGAATGAACAATGGATTTGTGAAGAACATGGAGAATATGACAAAGAATGTAGAAAACATGTAAGTGAAGGTGAAAAAAATGAAGTGATCTTGTGCGGAACATGAACTTGTAGAGGAACATGAATATTGCAAAGAACACAAAATATGGAAGTTAGCACGAATATTGAGTATAAAAGTTGTAAAGAGAACATGTGATGAATATGAAAACATAGAAAATATGACTAGAATTTGTAGAGAAAGTAATGAGACTAAGAGAAAGATTACAGAAAAAATGGAGATACTTGTGAAAATATGAACTGAATGGGACTGTGAACATTTGAAGAACATGGAGTGAACATAGAAAACATGGACAAAATGTGAAGAACACAGCTGAATATAGAGAAAATATGCAAATACAGTATGATTATTGAAGGTTTTGATACGTTGGGGATTGATACGTTGGGGATGAGAAGGGTAAAGTAAATACTCTGATAAACAGATAGGCTGGAGAGGGACTTGATCGAATATATTTACGTCTGATGATCTAAGGCTGAGGAAATGGAGCTTTGCTAATGTCCAGATTAATTTTACTACGTTAGAAAATAAGGTGATCTTAAATCTTAGGATGATTTAGTTGGAAATAAAGAACTTGTACAAAATGAACTAAGCTGGGGCACAAGAGTTGAAACTTGATAACTGAACTGGTTTTTATTTACTATGTCTGAAAATGTAGTTGGGTGTTTAAATCTATGGGGGATTTTGATTGATAGTAATGAATTTACAGGAGTGAACTTGGACAGAGGACAAGAGCTAGAGTTTTATAATTGTTTACTTCATATTTACTATGTCTGAAATACAGAGGGTAAAAAATTTCAGGGAAATTGATGGTTTATTTACAAAGACTTGAGGGTGGAAGAGGGTGGGGGACGAGAGCTGGAGCTCGATAACTGACTTGATTTTATTTACTAACTTTGAAGTATGTCTGCTTTTAATTTTAGGGAAATTGATGGGTTATTTACAAAGATATGAAGGAGAACTAAGGCGGGGACGAGAGCTGGAGCTCGATAACTGACTTGATTTTATTTACGGTGTCTGAAATACAGAGGGTAAAAATTTCAGGGAAATTGATGGGTTATTTACAAAGATACGAAGGAGAACTAAGGCGGGGACGAGAGCTGGAGCTCGATAACTGACTTGATTTTATTTACGGTGTCTGAAATACAGAGGGTAGAAATTTCAGGGAAATTGGTGGTTTATTTACAAAGATATGAAAGAGAACTAAGGCGGAGGACAAGAGCTGGAGCTTGGTAACTGTTTTGATCTTATTTATGGTGTCTGAAATACAGAGGCTAAAAATCTCAGGGAATTTGGACTGTTACTAATGATTTTGTACAAATGAACTAAGCTGGGGACAAGAGCTAGAGTTTGATAATTGTTTGCATTTACTAAACTATGTCTGAAATACAGAGGGTAGAAATTTCAGGGAAATTGGACTGATACTAACGAAGATACGAGAGAGAGCTAAGGCGGAGGACAAGAGCTGGAGCTTGGTAACTAAATTACTGTATTGAACTACGTTTGAAATATGATTATTTTTAAATTTTAGAGGGTTTGGAATGATAGTATTCATTATATGACAGGGGACTAAGGTGGGGGAACGTGAGCTAGAACTTGCTTACTAACATGATTTATTTGTGTAAAACTGACTTGCTTAATGAAAAGGAGAAAACATACGATGTTGGAAAATAGCAAGAGAGAGAATAATATGAAGAGGAGAGAGAGAGAGAGAGGAGGGACGGTCCAGATATTATGGATAAGATAAGATAAGAGATCTGGCTGGCACAGCGTAAAGTAAATAAAGGCGACGCGAGAGATTGCGAGGTAAGGGGGGGAGGGAGGGGGGTGTGATGTACGAAACCCTGAAAACAATGACTTACACAGGTGATTTTCTAAATTTATATGAATAACTAAGGCTTACATAGACGATTTTGTAAGTTGAAAACATGTAAAATATGTCCGTAGAGTTCTCATGGAAACCCTAAAGTGCTACACACGTTATTTGAATTTCTCCCATAAGGCCTTAACAAACTTCTAAGTCTCGGAAATTATTTTTCTCATAAGAACTTTAACAAACTTGTATGACATTATTTTTCGTTATAAGAAATCCTTACTTCCAAATCTGTGACTCCAAAAATTCACCTGAAAACCCTGGCTCCACACAGACGATATTTCTAAATTTACCTGAAACCCTTGGGGCGCACAGGGGATATTCTAAATTTACCTGAAAACCCTGGCGCCACACAGACGATATTTTCCCTGAAAAAAAAATATCGTCTGTGTGGCGCCAACCCTACTACTGATGGGGCGGCATACTCTAAGACGGGTCTCACGTAGGCAGTGTAAAACGCCCTAAATGCCTCCTCACTTTGGTTTCTGAATGATGTTCTAACTTTTGCCAGTGTCGAGTACGCTGCTGTCGTTATCCTATTTATATGTGCCTCAGGAGTTAGATTAACTGTTACGTCCACGCCCAGGTCTCTTTTTCATATCTTCACAGGTAGGCAGTTTCCCTTCATTGTGTATTGTCCTTTTGGTCTCCTGTCACCTGATCCCATTTCCATAACTTTACATTTGCTCGTGTTGAACTCCAGTAGCCATTTCTCTGACCATCTCTGCAACCTGTTCAAGTCCTCTTGGAGGATCCTACAATACTCATCTGTCACAACTCTTCTCATCAACTTTGCGTCATCCGCAAACATCGCCATGTTGGATTCTACTCCTGTAAACGTCATTAACGTATATTAGAAATAGAATTAGTCCCAGCACCGATCCTTGAGGTACTCCACTCGTTACTGTTCGCCAATCCGACTTTTCGCCCCTTACTGTAACTCTCTGGCTCCTTCCTTGTTAGGTAGTTCCTTACCCATGCTAGGGCCTTTCCTCCCACCCCCGCCTGCCTCTCAAGTTTGAATACTCAAGTTTTCCGCCTCTGTGTGTGTGTGTGTGTGTATTTACCTAGTTGTGCTTGAGGGGGTTGAGCTCTGCTCTTTCAGCCCGTCTCTCAACTGTCAATCAACTATTTCTACTACTACTATTTTTTTCCCCACACCACACACACGCACACACCCCAGGAGGGATGTTAGTCAGCTCGTGACAGCTGACTAACTCCCAGGTACCTATTTACTGCTAGGTAAATAATAGGTAAATAGGGTGATAAATAATAAATACCTAGCAGTAAATAAAATTTACTGCTAGGTAAATAATAAATGGGGTGAAAGAAACTTTGCCCATTATTTCTCGCCGGCGCCCGGGATGGAACCTGGGACCACAGGATCACGTGTCCAGCGTGCTGTCCGCTCGGCCGGCTGGTCCCTATGTGTGTGTGTGTGTGTGTGTGTGTGTGTGTGTGTGTGTGTGTGTGTGTGTGTGTGTCCAGCACTCCCAAAGAACACTGGCCACATATTGTTCATGTCGCCCCGTCCCTGGTGTTCACCACAGGAAGGTGAACACCTGGTGAAGGTGTTCAACACCTGCAGCCATCCTCACACACACACTCTCCCTGGGGGGGGGGACCTTACTTACTAGACCCGGGAGTCATCCTCAAGCATCTACTCCACCGCTTACGAAACCTGTACATCTTTCCGCAAGCATAGCGGCTCTGTTCGCATATATTAAACAGTTCACGAGATCGTTTACAGCAATAGTAACCTGGAGTTTGGGAAGACATGTATGTTTTTGTCTGGATAAAAGTAAACTGAAGAATACATAGCATGCATGAAGTATACTTAACTGAAGTATGAAGTATACTTAACTGAAGCTGGAATTGTCAATCCAGTTACTGGCCACAGTTACTCATACTTACCCTAAAATAATGTACCCCGCTCTCTGCCCCACCACACACTGGACCTTACTGCATTGGAGGAAAGAAGGTGAGACATGATAACGACGTACAAGATACTAAGGGGAAATTAACAAAGCAGATTTAGAAGAGATATTAAAATTAAGCTACGGTAGAATCCGAGGACATCACAAGAAACTCTCCCCATCGTTTCTCGCCGGCGCCTGGGATCGAACCCAGGCCACAGGATCACGTGTGCAGCGTGCTATCCACACAGCCACCGACGCCCACACCGGTGATGTGAGGAAAGAAGTATTTCACCCTCAGAGTCAAACACAAGTGGACCGGACTAGACCACGAAGTTGTCGAAGATAATTCAATACACAACTTTAAACATAAATATGATAAGACAAATGAGTGAAAAATCACTGGATTGAACTGATGATGGTTGAAAGGCGGGGGTCGAGAGCTGAGGCTCGACCCTGCAAGCACAACTATGTGATTACATCCTCAGAATGCATGCCACAACAGTCAGCTGTTCCAGCATGCAACACCTGAAAGAGTCTCTACCTATTCCTTGTTTCGGCCGGCAAGGAACCCGAGTCCGTGGACTGTGAACCCCTAACTCTGTATCTTATAAATAATCAACCAGGGTAGAATAAAGAAAATACCCCTCTTAAAATTCAACCTAAAAGATCCTTCTTTCGGTTTTGAATTAGATTTTGATAACATATATGAGATGATTGATTGATGAAGATTAAGCCACCCAAGAGGTGGCACGGGCATGAATAGCCCGTAAGTGGTGGCCCTTTTGAGCCATTACCAGTATCAAGAGCTGATACTGGAGATCTGTGGAGGCGCGACTGCACCCTGCGTGACGGGAGATGTCTCCCAGACCAAGTGGTGACAAGATGGTGATATATGAGAGCGTACGAACGCCATCTTGATAAACCAATACAATGTCATTATAGACTGCAATTTGACATTCTACATTAATTGCTGCCTCTTGTTTTTGTAATTTGATGAAGCATTTGTAATTTGATGAAGCATTTGTAATTTGTTGAAGCATTTGTAATTTGTTGAAGCATTTGTAATTTGTTGAAGCATTTGTAATTTGATGAAGCATTTGTAATTTGATGAAGCAGTTTTGCAATAAGTGAGTGTGTGTGACCCCCGCCATATGCTGACATGCTGCCTCTCTCTCTCCCACAGGTGTGTGAGCGTGCTGCACGGGAGCCACGTGTGTGGGTCGGATACATAGCTGCCACTGGTAGGTGCAGGCTGGTGTGTGGTACACTCTAGGAGGCAGGTGTGTTGTATGGTAGTGTTGTAGGAGTCACGGTGTGGAGGGTCCGTGACGTGTGGAGGGTCCGTGACGTGTGGATGGTCCGTGACGACGTGTGGAGGGTGCGTGACGTGTGGAGGGTCCGTGACGACGTGTGGATGGTCCGTGACGTGTGGATGGTCATTGACGACATGTGGATGGTCTGTGACGTGGGGAGGGTCCGTGACGTGTGGATGGTTCGTGACATGTCGATGGTCAGTGACGACATGTGGATGGTCCGTGACGACATGTGGATGGTCCGTGACGTGTAGATGGTCTGTTACGTGTGGAGGATCCATGACAAAGTGTGGATTGATAGTGGGAGGATTAATAGTGGGAGGATTAACAGTGGGAGGATTAATAGTGTTAATTATTAATAGATTAATAGTTAAAATTGCATTAATCTTTCCTTGATAGTTTCCAAACATCATATGACCACCGCTGGGAACCAATTACGTCGTCTGGGACGCTTCAACCCGGGGAGTTGATGTGCTGGAGGGTTGCTCAACTGATGAGTGCATGAGTTGACGAGACTTTTTTTGTTTATAATGATGTTCTGAGGAAACTGCCGCCGAAATCAGTCATAGAATTCTGAAGGTGACCTTAAGGGTGGGCTCACCCCTGACTATGATGAGCATGGCGATGATAATGACGAGGATGATGAATATGACGACGACACCGACGACCAGGCATGACCTCCACACCTGGTCGTGGGTCACAAAGGTGCCAGAGCTGACCTGGTCGTGGGTCACAAAGGTGCCAGAGCTGACCTGGTCGTGGGTCACAAAGGTGCCAGAGCTGACCTGGTCGTGGGTCACAAAGGTGCCAGAGCTGACCTGGTCGTGGGTCACAAAGGTGCCAGAGCTGTAGGCAAGACACGAGGAATATGTAAACAAAAGTTTGTGAAGAATTAAGATTATTTTCCGACAGATCATTTTCTGATAGTATGGGCGGCACTTGTGGCTGCTCCGCTGGCTAGTGGTAGTACTAGTGGTGGTAGTACTAGTAGTACTAGTGGTGGTAGCACTAGTAGTACTAGTGGTGGTAGTACTAGTAGTACTAGTGGTGGTAGTACTAGTGGTGGTAGTACTAGTAGTACTAGTGGTGGTAGTACTAGTGGTGGTAGTACTAGTAGTACTAGTGGTGGTAGTACTAGTGGTGGTAGTACTAGTAGTACTAGTGGTGGTAGTACTAGTGGTGGTAGTACTAGTAGTACTAGTGGTGGTAGTACTGGTAGTACTAGTGGTGGTAGTACTGGTAGTACTAGTGGTGGTAGTACTGGTAGTACTAGTGGTGGTAGTACTAGTAGTACTAGTGGTGGTAGTACTAGTAGTACTAGTGGTGGTAGTACTAGTAGTACTAGTGGTGGTAGTACTAGTAGTACTAGTGGTGGTAGTACTGGTAGTACTAGTGGTGGTAGTACTGGTAGTACTAGTGGTGGTAGTACTGGTAGTACTAGTGGTGGTAGTACTAGTAGTACTAGTGGTGGTAGTACTAGTAGTACTAGTGGTGGTAGTACTAGTAGTACTAGTGGTGGTAGTACTAGTAGTACTAGTGGTGGTAGTACTAGTAGTACTAGTGGTGGTAGTACTAGTAGTACTAGTGGTGGTAGTACTAGTAGTACTAGTAGCAGGATCCGCGCCGTGTGTGTAGCCACCAAAGGGGACCTGACGGCTGAGTGGACTGCGCTCGCGATTCGTAGTCCTAGGTTCCAGGGATCGATCCCGGCGGAGGCGAAAACAAATGGACAGTTTCTTTCACTTCGATGCCCCTGTTCACCTAGCAGTAAATAGGTACCTGGGAGTTAGACAGCTGTTACGGGCTGCTTCCTGGGGGTGTGTAACAAAAAAAGGAGGCCTGGTCGAGGACCGAGGCTCGGGGACGCTAAGCCCTCAATCATCTCAAGATAACCCCAAGAAGATAACCAAGGCCAAACAGCACCGCGACGAAACACCACAATCATGCCGGAGACTGGCAAGGAGGGAGATGGTCGCCTGGGAGACCATTACAAGGAGAGATGTGATGCTAAGTGGAGGATCCCAAGGAGGAATACAAGGGAATTGTGTCGTCTGGATGACCTTGTAACCACTCCACTTAACGAGAGGCTCAACCTCATCCAAGTCCAAATAACACTGAATTAATTTGAAGACAATGTTATCTTGAGGTTATCTTGAGATGATTTCGGGGCTTTTTAGTGTCTCCGCGGCCCGGTCCTCGACCAGGCCTCCACCCCCAGGAAGCAGCCCGTAACAGCTGACTAACATCCAGGTACCTATTTTACTGCTAGGTAACAGGGGCATAGGGTGAAAGAAACTGCCCATTGTTTCTCGCCGGCGCCCGGGATCGAACCCAGGACCACAGGATCACAAGTCCAGTGTGCTGTCCGCTCGGCCGACCGGCTCCCTATGTGAATCATTCTGAAGACAATGTGAATCATTCTGAAGACAATGTGAATCATTCTGAAGACAATGTGAATCATTCTGAAGACAATGTGAATCATTCTGAAGACAATGTGAATCATTCTGAAGACAATGTGAATCATTCTGAAGACAATGTGAATCATTCTGAAGACAATGTGAAACAATTTGAAGGACGGGAATAGGACAAACCAGGAGAACCGGCTACGTTGTCAGTCATAGAGACTTAAGATGGCAGGTGAGAGCCTGGCCAGGTGACTACCAGTGTTAAACAATGTTTCTAGTGCAAGAGGAATGCTTCTCGTCAGCTGGAAGACGGCAACACTTACAGCCCTGGGGGCCAGATTCACGAATCAGTTACGCAAGTACTTACGAACGTGTACATCTTTCCTCAATTTTTTGACGGCTTTGGTTACATTTATTAAACAGTTTACAAGCATGAAAACTTGCCAATCAACTGTTGGTATTGTTATAAACAGCCTCCTGGTGCTTCGGAGCTCATTAATTGTTTATTAGTTGTAAACAAAGCCGTTAAAGATTCAGGAAAGATGTACAGGTTCATAAGTACTTGCGTAACTGCTTCGTGGATCTGGCCCCTATCTCTGTGGTCACGCCTGGCCCCCTGTCTACCGTCTACTTACAGCAGAAGGTAGACAGGCCACAGCTCGGCCGAGCGGACAGCACGCTGGACTTGTGATCCTGTGGTCCCGGGGTCGATCCCGGGCGCCGGCGAGAAACAATGGGCAGAGTTTCTTTCACCCTATGCCCCTGTTACCTAGCAGTAAAATAGGTACCTGGGTGTTGGTCAGCTGTCACGGGCTGCTTCCTGGGGGTGGAGGCCTGGTCGAGGACCGGGCCGCGGGGACACTAAAGCCCCGAAATCATCTCAAGATAACCTCAAGATATAACTCAAGCTCAGAATGACTGCCAAATTATTTCTATTAATAATTATCTTGGATTATAATGTTTCCAAGCAGATAAACTGTGTAATCAATACCAACAAGATTAAGGAAAGATACACAGGTTTCGTAACTTGTTGATGAATCCTGACACGGAACGGTATCTTATCTTGAGTTATCTTGAGATGATTTCGGGGCTTTAGTGTCCCCGCGGCCCGGTCCTCGACCAGGCCTCCACCCCCAGGAAGCAGCCCGTGACAGCTGACTAACACCCAGGTACCTATTTACTGCTAGGTAACATTGGTAGGGTAGCTCACCAGTGCTTTATAGACAGGTATGGTTGAAAAACAGGTTGAAGGGAAGACTGAAAGTCGTGGGGTGTGTGGGTTGAGTGTCGACCTTACGAGCACCTCTCAGAGGGTGTACACATGTACACATAAGCGTACATGTGTACGGGTGTACGCGCACGCACTAACTTAGACATTAATGAGGCGTGCTATGTATAGTGATGGTGAGGAGACCCATGGCTAATAATACCCCTAGGCGTGGGTGTCTCACTCCTCACTCTGGTGCCTCACTCCTCACTCTGGTGCCTCACTCCTCACTCTGGTGCCTCACTCCTCACTCTGGTGCCTCACACCTCACTCTGGTGCCTCACTCCTCACTCTGGTGCCTCACTCCTCACTCTGGTGCCTCACTCCTCACTCTGGTGCCTCACACCTCACTCTGGTGCCTCACTCCTCACTCTGGTGCCTCACTCCTCACTCTGGTGCCTCACACCTCACTCTGGTGCCTCACACCTCACTCTGGTGCCTCACTCCTCACTCTGGTGCCTCACTCCTCACTCTGGTGCCTCACACCTCACTCTGGTGCCTCACACCTCACTCTGGTGCCTCACTCCTCACTCTGGTGCCTCACTCCTCACTCTGGTGCCTCACTCCTCACTCTGGTGCCTCACTCCTCACTCTGGTGCCTCACTCCTCACTCTGGTGCCTCACTCCTCACTCTGGTGCCTCACTCCTCACTCTGGTGCCTCACTCTGGTGCCTCACTCCTCACTCTGGTGCCTCACTCCTCACTCTGGTGCCTCACTCCTCACTCTGGTGCCTCACACCTCACCCCCCCCCCTCACACTTGACACTGGGACCTTGACTCTTCACACCCCCCCCCCCCTCCCTCTCTCACACTTGACACGGGGTAGTGAAGGCAGAGAGGGAGGGAAGAAGGGAAATAGGGAATCAAATGAGCACTAAACCTTGAGGCAATAGAGGAAGGTTCTTAAAGAGAAGCAGAGATGGGAACACCTGGAAGAAAAACACAGGAAAATATTAAGTTTGTCCTTAGTACAGCGGCCCGCTCTCTCTCCTCCCCCCCTTCCCTTCCCTCCCCTCCCCCTCCCTTCCCTCCCCTCCCCTTCCCTCCCCTCCCCTTCCTTCCCTTCCCTCCCCTTCTTTCCCTCCCCCTTCCGCTCCTTCCCCCCTCCTCTTCTCTCATCCTTTTCATCATTTTCTGTAATTGGTCATCGATTCCAATCTCCTGCTTGTGTGTGTGTGTGTACTCACTTAGTTGTATTCACCTAGTTGTGCTTGCGGGGGTTGAGCTCTGGCTCTTTGGTCCCGCCTCTCAACCGTCAATCAACAGGTGTACAGATTCCTGAGCCTATCGGGCTCTGTCATATCTACACTTGAAACTGTGTATGGAGTCAGCCTCCACCACATCACCCCCTAATGCATTCCATTTGTCAACCACTCTGACACTAAAAAAGTTCTTTCTAATATCTCTGTGGCTCATTTGGGCACTCAGTTTCCACCTGTGTCCCCTTGTGCGTGTTCCCCTTGTGTTAAATAGACTGTCTTTATCTACCCTATCAATCCCCTTCAGAATCTTGAATGTGGTGATCATGTCCCCCCTAACTCTTCTGTCTTCCAGCGAAGTGAGGTTTAATTCCCGTAGTCTCTCCTCGTAGCTCATACCTCTCAGCTCGGGTACTAGTCTGGTGGCAAACCTTTGAACCTTTTCCAGTTTAGTCTTATCCTTGACTAGATATGAACTCCATGCTGGGGCTGCATACTCCAGGATTGGCCTGACATATGTGGTATACAAAGTTCTTGTGTGTGTGTGTGTGTGTGTGTGTGTGTGTGTGTGTGTGTGTGTGTGTGTGTGTGGTAACCACTGCCATTTCCTTCATTTGTTCTCGTACTCTCAGTCAATCCTTCCATCAACCCATCCGTCTTCTGGTCTATTCAAGAATTTAACCATCCAACTATCCATTCATCTCCCAAACCCAAGACGAGGCTCGATTAGGTTGTGTTAGGCTGGGTTTGATTAGGTTGGGTTAGGATAGGATACGTTAGGTAGAGTTAGGATATGTTAGGTTCATATACAGAATACCGATGGCATCAGCCCGTCCTCCTAAGGTTCCCCAACGTCAAAAAACCGTCGTACTAAAGTGCCCTTATCCTAACCTACCAGAGGGCCCACAACAGAAAACGGGACAGTACGTCACTTTCGCGAGCCGCTTCCATTTTCTAGTACGACGCTTTTTGACGTTAGCTAGAGTATGCGTCGAAATGCGACGCTCTATTAGGAGGACGGACGGCTCTATTAGGAGGACGGACGGCTCTATTAGGAGGACGGACGACTCTATTAGGCATAGCGGGGTACGTAATTTTCTAGAGTCTTAGACACTATTCCTTTTTCCGCCGTTTTCTGAACGAGTTAACTGGAGTTGGGGAAACTTACTTAATGTTTACAAGTTTGGTGGGTAAGTGGCTTGTAAAGGCTTGTTTGAGGGTCGTTGTGCTCGCTCGTTTGCGGTAATTACGTGTCCGCGAGGGAGGGTGTGTGTGTAGTTAGATTAGCATGGTGTTTGGAATACGTGTTTTTTTCCCTTTCAGGTTGGGATATCACTTATATATGCGCATGTTTAGGTTTTGTGTGTGTGTGTGTGGGGATACAAAGTGTTATACTTCTCAGCTTCTTACAGTACATAAGGCGATATGTGTTATGTTTCTCAGAGTAAAACAGACTATATGTAATTTGGAGCTCAGTTTATAACCGATCTTCGTCCTCATCTGACCGCGAGTATAGCTGACATGTGTAGGCTAGAGGTGCGCGCGCCGCCATCTTGGCTTAAGATTGAGCGCGTGAAATATTCCCGCCAAAACTACGAATGTCCTGCCTTGGTGCCATTAAATTATTGCATCGATTTCGTAAATGAAAGTATTGAGAATATATTTATAAGGCGCTGCCTGATTTATTGATGTAATTCTTAATTGAGATTAATTATTTTAATGTAACTGAAATCTAGTACGTTTTCTAATTATTTATATTCACAACTGGGAGATGTGGCAGAAGCGCTTGTCGGCTTAAATTAATGTATGATTTCTAATTAATTATTTTTGGCCCCAAAAGATATTTTTGCTTCTTGTAGATATATTATTATTATTACTATCAAGAATTTTGATAGTTAAATAAATTATAACGACAGTTTAAAATTTGTCGACCAAATGTTTTCACTCGGTTCCCGCCAGAACCTGTCCCGACGCCATTGTGAGGGGAAGGTGACGGGTGTGTTAGGGGAAGGTGACCGGTGTGTTAGGGGAAGGTGACAGGTGTGTTAGGGGAAGGTGACGAGTGTGTTAGGGGAAGGTGACAGGTGTGTTGGGGGAAGGTGACGGGTGTGTTAGGGGAAGGTGACGGGTGTGTTAGGGGAAGGTGACGGGTGTGTTAGGGGAAGGTGACGGGTGTGTTAGGGGAAGGTGACGGGTGGGTGAGGGGAAGGTGACAGGTGTGTTAGGGGAAGGTGACAGGTGTGTTAGGGGAAGGTGACGAGTGTGTTAGGGGAAGGTGACAGGTGTGTTGGGGGAAGGTGACAGGTGTGTTAGGGGAAGGTGACAGGTGGGTGAGGGGAAGGTGACAGGTGTGTTAGGGGAAGGTGACCGCGGGACACAGAGCCTAGTATGATGACCGTGAACACTACCATGGGTCTGCTCCGCCAGCAGAGTAAAGAAGCAAAGACAGTCCAGCAGCTCATGTATGAAGGTGTACTCGCCTTATTGTGCTTGCGGGGGTTGAGCTCTGGCTCTTTGGTCCCGCCTCTCAACTGTCAACGAACTGGTGTACAGATTCCTGAGCCTACTGGGCTCTATCATATCTACATTTGAAACTGTGTATGGAGTCAGCCTCCACCACATCACTGCCTAATGCATTCCACCTGTTAACTACTCTGACACTGAAAAAGTTGTTTCTAACGTCTCTGTGGCTCATTTGGGTAATCAGTTTCCACATGTGTCCCCTTGTTCGCGTACCACCAGTGTTAAACAGTTTATCTTTATCTACCCTGTCAATTCCTCTGAGAATTTTGTAGGTAGTGATCATGTCTCCCCTTACTTTTCTGCCTTCCAGTGTCGTGAG
>NC_091209.1:11766136-11798633 GCF_040958095.1 Procambarus clarkii | reverse complement strand
AGTGTCTATAGGCGATCCTCCGTGTCCTCTGGCGCCTTAATGTTATGTATATTTTGTCTTCTACACTTCTTTGGTTATATATCTCCTTCTGTCT
Organism: Procambarus clarkii; assembly: GCF_040958095.1. Classification (NCBI taxonomy): domain Eukaryota; kingdom Metazoa; phylum Arthropoda; class Malacostraca; order Decapoda; family Cambaridae; genus Procambarus; species Procambarus clarkii. The sequence continues at coordinate 11,798,539 of NC_091209.1, read as the reverse complement.
CCATCATCGTCGGGTCCTCCTCCTCCTTCCTTTCTGTCTCCCTCTTATGCCGTCGCCATTTTGGGTAAATAGATTTAAACCTGAGTGCGAAACCTAATTGCCAGAAAGTGGAGAGTCCTCAAACTTTCATGCAGGACTTGACTACTGGTGAGTGCTCTTTTTCTCTTTCTCTCTCTCTCTCTCTCTCTCTCTCTCTCTCTCTCTCTCTCTCTCTCTCTCTCTCTCTCTCTCTCTCTCTTTCTCTTTCTCTCTCTCTCTCTCTCTCTCTCTCTCTCTCTCTCTCTCTCTCTCTCTCTCTCTCTCTCTCTCTCTCTCTCTCTCTCTCTCTCTCTCTCCCTCTCTCTCTCTCCCTCTCTCTCTCTCTCTCTTTCTCTTTCTCTCTCTCTCTCTCTCTCTCTCTCTCTCTCTCTCTCTCTCTCTCTCTCTCTCTCTCTCTCTCTCTCTCTCTCTCTCTCTCTCCCTCTCTCTCTCTCCCTCTCTCTCTCTCCCTCTCTCTCTCTCCCTCTCTCTCTCTCCTCTCTCTCTCTCCCTCTCTCTCTCTCTCTCTCTCTCTCTCTCTCTCTCTCTCTCTCTCTCTCTCTCTCTCTCTCTCTCTCTCTCTCTCCCCTCTCCCCCTCTCTCCCTCCCACCCACAAAGCACCCCCCATACAAGTGACTCCACAACAGGTGAGAGGTCAAAAGTTAACTGGCCAACAAACTTTATACCTTCCACTAATGTATCTCTCGTCCGAGAAACGTTTGTGGGTGTAGTCATGGATGTGGGTGGGCGGGGGGCATTCATGGATGTGGGTGGACGGGGGTATTCGTGGGTGTGGGTGGACGGGGGGCATTCATGGGTGTGGGTGGGCGGGGGGCATTCATGGGAGTGGGTGGGCGGGGGGCACGAAAATCATTTTCGTGCATTTTTTCGAAAATCATTACCTGTTGTTTACATGTTGATGATTTCGAAGAGTTCTACTTGACGCTGGAGGATACTGGTCAGCTCGCTAGGAACGACTGACTCGCTAGGAACGACTGACTCGCTAGGAACGACTGACTCGCTAGGTGTGGAAAATAACTACAGCCTCGTCATAATCAATATCTATACGAAGTTTCCCAGAGCAAATTTCCCATCATGGGCGTCTGAGGTCGCTCCCTGTAACGAGTAGAACAACTCCCAGAACCCCATTAAGCAGGAGTGGCCCAGCCTGTGATATATTAACCCTGACTCAAACCTCATATAGTATTACTTATAACTTACCAAAGTTGGCTTAGTTAATGCCATTTTAGCTTACAGGATACTACATGTGTAAGGAAGAAATGTATGTTTATCACTCAGAATGTTCGGTAATATGCTAATTGCTTGTGATGTGTCGATATATATATATATATATATATATATATATATATATATATATATATATATATATATATATATATATATATATATATATATATATATATATATATATATATACTTGTATTGGACGGGGTGAGAATAGCTTGAGCTACCTCATCCCTTTGTTTGTATTTATACCTCAATAACCCTATTTAAATTTGAATTTGAATTTGAATTTGGTCAAGAAGACGCTATACGATAGGCTGCTCCACCTCACGCCTCTTCCTGTGATTTTCTAACATTTCAGTAACTGTTAGCTTTAGTTCCTTCAGATTTAACCAGTCAAGTTCCAAAGACTAAACCAACTCGCGTATAAGCGCCATATAACCGGCTATAACCATTAACAGTGCTGTAAATTGCACCCGCGCTGAGCCGGACGCCGGGTGTATCCGGCCCAGCAACTCCTCCTGTTCACGCCTCCATAACGAACATAGGGTCGGTTGAGGACATCGATCAGAGCACCTGGGAACCAATTACCAAGTGTAGTTGTGACAGTTTGGTATTGTTAACATTGGCGTCAATTTATCCACCAATAGCATTAATTGTTTCCCTCGGGTCTCGGGTTAACCCGTGAGGGCCTTGACCCCAGACAAGTAAGTTATAGACCCATTGCAGTAAATAGCTGTTGTGATTTTAAATTGGATTACAAATATTTAGAAATTTTCACAATAAATTATATTTACTATAGAGATTTCTGACCATTAGAATAGGCTATTATTAGGCTCCTGGTTGTGGCTTAGCGCGCGCCGAGACGAACCAGTGTGTTTTCGTTGTAATAACTGAATTGTTTCATTAGAAAACTACATCGGCAGATATCCAACGATAGCAACTTGGTGCTTGCAAACACTGACTCTTTTGTCCCAACAACTGAACTGCTTGCAGGAGTCGACGCAAAGACAAAGCCAGCTATGTCTTTGCGTTTCATTTGTTTATAGTAGATGTCTAGACTAATGCTTGTAGTTTGTTGTTTTAAAGGATAAAGTAATTCCGCAGTTGTTTTAAATAAATCATTTTTCAATCTGATGTTTCTCAGATATTTATTTAATTTACATGATGTTTTAAGAATTAACTCAGGGAATTAAGTTGAGGAGTAAATCGCACACACACACGCACACACACACGCACACACACACGCACACACACACACACACACACACACACACACACACACACACACACACACACACACACACACACACACACACGCACACACATATATATATATATGTTTACAGAATGCTGTAATAGGTCAAAGGACATGAATTTTAAACTGCCACACCAGCTTACGTATTGATCGAGACAGTGGACGGGAGGGTTAAAGTGACCCTAACTAGCCTTGCCCCGCCCATCACTCTCTTAGTGACCAATTGGGTTGTTTGGGCGTGTGTAGGCCTACCGAGACGTTGGGGGGGGGGGGGTAGGCAGTGTTGGTGTACTGCCTCCACCATGGGTTGGTGTACTGCCTCTACCATGGTTGGTGTACTGCCTCCACCATGGGTTGGTGTACTGCCTCCACCATGGGGTTGGTGTACTCCCTCCACCATGGGTTGGTGTACTGCCTCCACCATGGGGTTGGTGTACTCCCTCCACCATGGGTTGGTGTACTGCCTCCACCATGGGGTTGGTGTACTGCCTCCACCATGGGGTTGGTGTACTGCCTCCACCATGGTTGGTGTACTGCCTCCACCATGGTTGGTGTACTGCCTCCACCATGGGGTTGGTGTACTGCCTCCACCATGGTTGGTGTACTGCCTCCACCATGGTTGGTGTACTGCCTCCACCATGGTTGGTGTACTGCCTCCACCATGGGGTTGGTGTACTGCCTCCACCATGGTTGGTGTACTGCCTCCACCATGGGGTTGGTATACTGCCTCCACCATGGGGTTGGTGTACTGCCTCCACCATGGGGTTGGTATACTGCCTCCACCATGATTGGTGTACTGCCTCCACCATGGTTGGTGTACTGCCTCCACCATGGTTGGTGTACTGCCTCCACCATGGGGTTGGTATACTGCCTCCACCATGGGGTTGGTGTACTGCCTCCACCATGGGGTTGGTATACTGCCTCCACCATGGTTGGTGTACTGCCTCCACCATGGGTTGGTGTACTGCCTCCACCATGGGTTGTGTATATATATGTGTATTCCCAGCTTAAACCACACAATTACAGCCTTAGCAAATATAGAGTATTGAGGAATATAAATCACATACCTGCATGTAAGGCGGCGCCAAACACCAGGAGTGGCACTCACCAGGGGTCGAGGCACTCACCAGGGGTCGAGGCACTCACCAGGGGTCGAGGCACTCACCAGGGGTCCAGCCACACACCTGCCTGCCCTCCTTCCTCTAATTGGCTCCTCACCTCTGTAATTGCCCCAAGTCACTCTTGTTATCCTTACCTTTGTGTCTGAGGCGGAGCTGTGCTGGCAGGGAGGGTTGGTGGGGGGTGGTGCTGGAGGTGGGGGGGAGGGGGTTGCTGGAGGTGGGGGGGGGGAGGTTGGCGGTGGGGGGGGGGGTGATTGCCCTGTATGAACCATTGGTGTGGACGCTGGTAAATACCAGGGGGTCAGTGCGATACAAATCTCGAGCGTTACATATGTAATTGGTACAGTGGTGGGTCGGGGGGGAGGAGGGGGGATTGGTGGGGGTGGGGCGGGGGCCAAACTTTGATGGAGGGTTGTTGGCGTGTGTTGGAGGGGGAGGATGTAGAGGTTTGGTGGGGAGGAGGGAGTCCTCGCTGGGAGAAAGGGGGGGAGACTAGGTTGACTGGTTGGGGGGGGGGGGGCGGAAGTGAGTAGGCTGGTAGTGGGGGGGGGGAGGGGGTGTAATGGCTCACAGACAGATCAGGGCGACATTCACCGACAGATTATTTTCTATTCAGGGTAATTTTTGTCCGTAATTACTTCTGTAACTGCTTACTGGGTTATCTTGAGGTTATCTTGAGATGATTTCGGGGCTTTTAGTGTCCCCGCGGCCCGGTCCTCGACCAGGCCTCCACCCCCAGGAAGCAGCCCGTGACAGCTGACTAACACCCAGGTACCTATTTTACTGCTAGGTAACAGGGGCATAGGGTGAAAGAAACTCTGCCCATTGTTTCTCGCCGGTGCCTGGGATCGAACCCAGGTCCACAGGATCACAAGTCCCGCGTGCTGTCCGCTCGGCCGACCGGCTCCCAAGGGTTGGCCCTTGTTACAGGGGTAATAAGCACGGTAATTACATGGGCATCATTTGTGCTGATAATTACACACTGCATAATTATATAATTTGATATTACATTATCTTCTTAAGACCCGATAAATAATCGAGGAAATATTATTTCAATTTTACTTCTTATTATTTAAAACATAAAACTAATTTCATTCGATTTATTTGTACCAATAATTAATTTTTTAATATGGCTTATGAATGTTATATTTTTTATAGTTATTATAAATATGGTATTATGGGTGAAGCCACAAGGTGTAGCTTGGAAGAGAAGCTACATCACTACCACTCTCTCTCTACCAGCACCACTACCACCATCATCTACCACCACCACCACCACCACCACCAACACGTCGACCACCCGATAACAGGTCACGATAACATATGACTGGGTCATGGGAATATCTGACTTGTGATGATGGGGAGATACGAGAAGACAGGATGCTCTTAACTGCTGTCAGAGTGGCTCGTCCAACACCTCTCACTGTCATGGGTGGAGCTACGGGGGTTGTGGGTGGAGCTACGGGGGTTGTGGGTGGAGCTACGGGGGTTGTGGGTGGAGCTACGGCGGTTGTGGGTGGAGCTACGGGGGTTGTGGGTGGAGCTACGGGGGTTGTGGGTGGAGCTACCGGGGTTGTGGGTGGAGCTACGGGGGTTGTGGGTGGAGCTACCGGGGTTGTGGGTGGAGCTACGGGGGTTGTGGGTGGAGCTACCGGGGTTGTGGGTGGAGCTACGGGGGGTTGTGGGTGGAGCTACGGCGGTTGTGGGTGGAGCTACGGGGGTTGTGGGTGGAGCTACGGGGGTTGTGGGTGGAGCTACGGGGGTTGTGGGTGGAGCTACGGGGGTTGTGGGTGGAGGCGAGCGAGTGCCGAGGCCGAGAGCTGGGGCTCATGGAGACAATATTCACATAGTTGAGCAAAGTTAATGCCTTAACTTGTGAGCTGAGCTATGTAAGGTATCCTCCCTCACTCTCACTTCTCCCTGTCTCACCCTGCGGAAAGACCTCCTCCATAATTACGGTACTCACCTAGTTGTGCTTGCGGGGGTTGAGCTCTGGCTCTTTGGTCCCGCCTCTCAACAGTCAATCAACCGGTGTACAGATTCCTGAGCCTATTGGGCTCTATCATATCTACACTTGAAACTGTGTATGGAGTCAGCCTCCACCACATCACTGCCTAATGCATTCCATCTGTTAACTACTCTGACACTGAAAAAATTCTTTCTAACGTCCCTGTGGCTCATTTGGGGACTCAGTCTCCACCTGTGTCCCCTTGTTCGTGTCCCACCAGTGTTAAACAATTGTATCCTTCTTTATTTGTGCTCACCTATTTGTGTCCGCAGGATCGAGCATTAACTCTTGGATCCCGCCTTTCTAGCCATCGGTTGTTTACAGCAATGACTTCTGTCCCACTTCCCTATCACATCTAGTTTTAAAATTATGTATAGAGCTTACTTCCACAACCTGCTCCTTAAGTGCATTTGATTTTTCGACTACTCTCACGCTAAAAGAAAACTTCCTAACATCTCTGTGACTCATCTGAGTTTCCAGCTTCCACCCATGTCCCCTCATTCTGTTACTATTGCGTGAGAACATTTTATCTATCTCCACTTTGTCAATTCCCCTGAGTATTTTATACGTTCCTATCATAGCCCCCCCCCCTCTCCCTTCTTTTTTCTAGTGTCGTAAGGTTCAATTCCTTCAGGGGCTCTTCATATCCCATCACTCGTAACTCTGGGACGAGCCTCGTCGCAAACTTCTGAATCTTTTCCAGTTTCCTTATGTGTTTCTTCAGTTGGGAACTCCATGATGGGGCGGCATACTCTTAGACTGGTCTCACGTAGGCAGTGTAAAGCGTCTTAAATGCCTCCTCACTTAGGTTTCTGAATGATCTAACTTTTGCCAGTGTAGAGTACGCTGCTGTCGTTATCCTATTTATATATGCCTCAGGAGTTATTTTAGATGTTACGTCCACTCCCAGGTCTCATTCTCGAATCGTCACAGGTAGGCAGTTCCCCTTCATTGTGTATTGTCCATTTGGTCTCCTGTCACCTGATCCCATTTCCATAACTTTACATTTGGTCGTGTTGAACTCCAGTGTGTGTGTGTGTGTGTGTGTGTGTGTGTGTGTGTGTGTGTGTGTGTGTGTGTGTGTGTGTGTGTGTGTGTGTGTGTGTGCGTGTGTGTGTATGTGTATGTATGTGTGTGTGTGTGTGTGTATAAACACAAACTTCACTCACACACACACGCGCGCGCGCGCATGGGGGTCTGGTAGCTGAGTGGACAGCGCGCAGGACTCGTAATTCTGTGGCGCGGGTTCGATTCCCGGACCAGGCAGAAACAAATAGGCAAAGTTTCATTCACCCTGATGCTCCAGTTACCTAGCAGTAAATAGGCACCTGGGAGTTAGACAGTTGTTACGGACAGCGTTCCTGTTTGGGGGGGGATGGAAGAATTTGTTAATAGTTAGTAACAGTTGAGAGGCGGGTCGAAAGAGCAGAGCATAACCCCAGCAAGCACAACTAGGTAAGTACACACGTGGGAAAGTACCCAACCAGCTTGGTCCTGCGCCACCACACCATATCCCAACACACACTGTACTCTCTACCAAGACCATTGATGCCCTTCAGAGAAAAGCTGTTGGTCTGTGAGCTCACCTGAGCTAGACTCATTAACCTTCCCAGTTTTCTACCTCCTCCTCCTCCTCCTCCTCCCACTCTCACGGTATGATCGCGCAGTTCGCGCCTGATAAAGCTACTGATCTCAACCTAGAACTTGTTGATAATCTGTCGGGACCATCTATCTATAGATGGTTCTTCCATCTATCTATACCTTACCTTGAGGTGCTTCCGGGGCTTAGCGTCCCCGCGGCCCGGTCGTCGACTAGGCCTCCTGGTTGCCGGACTGATCAACCAGGCTGTTGGACGCGGCTGCTCGCAGCCTGACGTATGAGTCACAGCCTGGTTGATCAGGTATCCTTTGAAGGTGCTTATCCAGTTCTCTCTTGAACACTGTGAGGGGTCGGCCAGGTTTGCCCCTATCTATACGCTACCAGCGTATAGATAGATGGATAGATGAGATTCGTATGGATAGATTCAATGATAGATTCATATATCCATCCCTCCCTGGGCCAACACCATACCTCTACACAATATTCCTCCCCCTAAAAGTCCCCCTCCCCCCCCACTTCCTCCTCTCCCCCCCCCACTTCCCTCTCTCCTCCCTCCCCACACCCCCTTACCTCTGCCCCACTCTCACACCATCACCCCATAACCCATTTATGATATAAATAATGTCCTCTCCATATATTATGTTCCATTTTTCTGCACCGCGTTTCTCTCATGTTTCTTGGCCGGGCTTCAGCACCCATTAGCGGGAGGTCTTTGGTGGTGTGTGGCTTCCACACTCACCGGAGATGTCTTCCTGGAGCTGTCATCTCCCGTCAATGTTTATAGCCATAACATGTCAATGTTTATAGCCATAACATGTCAATGTTTATAGCCATAACATATGTCAATGTTTATAGCCATAACATATGTCAGTGTTTATAGCCATAACATATGTCAATGTTTATAGCCATAACATGTCAATGTTTATAAGCATAACATATGTCAATGTTTATAGCCATAACATATGTCAATGTTTATAGCCATAACATGTCAATGTTTATAGCCATAACATATGTCAATGTTTATAGCCATAACATGTCAATGTTTATAGCCATAACATATGTCAATGTTTATAGCCATAACATATGTCAATGTTTATAGCCATAACATGTCAATGTTTATAGCCATAACATATGTCAATGTTTATAGCCATAACATGTCAATGTTTATAGCCATAACATATGTCAATGTTTATAGCCATAACATGTCAATGTTTATAGCCATAACATATGTCAATGTTTATAGCCATAACATATGTCAATGTTTATAGCCATAACATGTCAATGTTTATAGCCATAACATATGTCAATGTTTATAGCCATAACATGTCAATGTTTATAGCCATAACATATGTCAATGTTTATAGCCATAACATGTCAATGTTTATAGCCATAACATATGTCAATGTTTATAGCCATAACATGTCAATGTTTATAGCCATAACATATGTCAATGTTTATAGCCATAACATATGTCAATGTTTATAGCCATAACATATGTCAATGTTTATAGCCATAACATGTCAATGTTTATAAGCATAACATATGTCAATGTTTATAGCCATAACATATGTCAGTGTTTATAGCCATAACATGTCAATGTTTATAGCCATAACATATGTCAATGTTTATAGCCATAACATGTCAATGTTTATAGCCATAACATATGTCAATGTTTATAGCCATAACATATGTCAATGTTTATAGCCATAACATGTCAATGTTTATAACCATAACATGTCAATGTTTATAGCCATAACATGTCAATGTTTATAACCATAACATATGTCAATGTTTATAGCCATAACATATGTCAATGTTTATAGCCATAACATATGTCAATGTTTATAGCCATAACATATGTCAATGTTTATAGCCATAACATGTCAATGTTTATAGCCATAACATGTCAATGTTTATAGCCATAACATATGTCAATGTTTATGGCCATAACATATGTCAATGTTTATGGCCATAACATATGTCAATGTTTATAACCATAACATATGTCAATGTTTATAGCCATAACATGTCAATGTTTATAGCCATAACATGTCAATGTTTATAGCCATAACATATCAATGTTTATACCCATAACATGTCAATGTTTATAGCCATAACATGTCAATGTTTATACCCATAACATGTCAATGTTTATAGCCATAACATGTCAATGTTTATAGCCATAACATGTCAATGTTTATAGCCATAATATATGTCAATGTTTATATTGATCATACCTAACCTAATCTAACCTATCCGGACTTAAGCTAATCCAACTTAACCTAAGTTATAAGCAATATAACCTAACGTAACGTAGTTAGGTTGCTAATAGCTTTGCAACTATAGCAAGCAAATAGTTGGAATAAGTACTATAATTTTAGAAGGATGAGCTGCAGTGTTTCTATTTGAGTGGTTCCAAGTAGCACGGGCTATGGTGAGCCCGTAATCCTCTTCTTGTTGTTGTTGTTATAGATTCAGCTACTCGGAACAAGTTCCAAGTAGCACGGGCTATGGTGTGCCCGTAACTTACCTGGCACAGGAGCGGGGCAAGAAGCACGGGCTATGGTGAGCCCGTAACTTACCTGGCACAGGAGCGGGGCAAGTAGCACGGGCTATGGTCAGCCCGTAACTTACCTGGCACAGGAGCGGGGCAAATAGCACGGGCTATGGTGAGCCCGTAACTTACCTGGCACAGGAGCGGGGCAAGTAGCACGGGCTATGGTGAGCCCGTAACTTACCTGGCACAGGAGCGGGGCAAGAAGCACGGGCTATGGTGAGCCCGTAACTTACCTGGCACAGGAGCGGGGCAAGTAGCACGGGCTATGGTGAGCCCGTAACTTACCTGGCACAGGAGCGGGGCAAGAAGCACGGGCTATGGTGAGCCCGTAACTTACCTGGCACAGGAGCGGGGCAAGAAGCACGGGCTATGGTGAGCCCGTAACTTACCTGGCACAGGAGCGGGGCAAGTAGCACGGGCTATGGTGAGCCCGTAACTTACCTGGCACAGGAGCGGGGCAAGTAGCACGGGCTATGGTGAGCCCGTAACTTACCTGGCACAGGAGCGGGGCAAGAAGCACGGGCTATGGTGAGCCCGTAACTTACCTGGCACAGGAGCGGGGCAAGTAGCACGGGCTATGGTGAGCCCGTAACTTACCTGGCACAGGAGCGGGGCAAGAAGCACGGGCTATGGTGAGCCCGTAACTTACCTGGCACAGGAGCGGGGCAAGTAGCACGGGCTATGGTGAGCCCGTAACTTACCTGGCACAGGAGCGGGGCAAGAAGCACGGGCTATGGTTAGCCTCGTGGACGGGAGATGTCTCCCGTGCCGTGATCCTGTATGTTCGTACATTTATAGTGTAGGGGATCTGGTGAGAGGAGAGAGGGAGGGTGGGAGGAGAGAGGTGTTTGGGTGTGAGAGAGGGGGTGTGAAGGTGAGAGAGAGGAGGGAGGGTGTGTGGGTGTGAGAGAGGGGGGGTGAGGGAGAGAGAGGAGGGAGGGTGTGTGGGTGTGAGAGATGGGGGGGGGGGATGAGGGAGAGAGAGGAGGGAGGGTGTGTGGGTGTGAGAGAGGGGGTGAGGAAGAGTATGGGAGGGCGGTCTAGGCCTGCTCACACACCCCAACAGTCACTCTGACTGGTGTTACAGGTAATGACGAAACTTGTAAATAAGGCCATGTTGACACTATTGGACCTGAGCAGTACCAGCCCTTAGACGCGGGTCGACTCAAGGCCCCTGACACTAGTAGAGATTATCTTCATATAACCTTTTTAACACATACTTTGCCAATTTCGTAATTATTTAAATGTGTTGATGATTAGCTGGGGCGGTGATACTCCCGGCTGCCTGGCGAGGCTTCTTATCCCCAGTGTCATTAATTGTAAAAGTTTCTCATTAATCTTGAGTCGTTCCGGTGTCGCTGGCATGGGCAGTAGGCAAAGTTTAGTTCAATATCATCATCACTCACTTTCACGGCATTATCCGCGCTCCATCGCTCTTTGGCGAAGTATTCTGTATGTGATTAAAAGTTCCTGTTATATGTTATTTTTGTGGTGGTACTGGGGGGGTGGCAGTGGTGGGGGTGTGGTGTGGTGGTGTGGTGGTGTGGTGGTACTGGGGGGTGGCAATGGTGGGGGTGTGGTGTGGTGGTGTGGTGGTACTGGGGGGTGGCAGTGGTGGGGGTGTGGTGTGGTGGTGTGGTGGTACTGGGGGGTGGCAATGGTGGGGGTGTGGTGTGGTGGTACTGGGGGGTGGCAGTGGTGGGGGTGTGGTGGAGGCGGTGTGGTGGTGTGGTGGTACTGGGGGGTGGCAGTGGTGGGGGTGTGGTGGAGGCGGTGTGGTGGTGTGGTGGTACTGGGGGGTGGCAGTGGTGGGGGTGTGGTGGAGGCGGTGTGGTGGTGTGGTGGTACTGGGGGGTGGCAGTGGTGGGGGTGTGGTGGAGGCGGTGTGGTGGTGTGGTGGTACTGGGGGGTGGCAGTGGTGGGGGTGTGGTGGAGGCGGTGTGGTGGTGTGGTGGTACTGGGGGGTGGCAGTGGTGGGGGTGTGGTGGAGGCGGTGTGGTGGTGTGGTGGTACTGGGGGGTGGCAGTGGTGGGGGTGTGGTGGAGGCGGTGTGGTGGTGTGGTGGTACTGGGGGTGGCAGTGGTGGGGGTGTGGTGGAGGCGGTGTGGTGGTACTGGGGGGTGGCAATGGTGGGGGTGTGGTGTGGTGGTGTGGTGGTACTGGGGGGTGGCAATGGTGGGGGTGTGGTGTGGTGGTACTGGGGGGTGGCAATGGTGGGGGTGTGGTGTGGTGGAGGCGGTGTGGTGGTGTGGTGGTACTGGGGGTGGCAATGGTGGGGGTGTGGTGGAGGCGGTGTGGTGGTGTGGTGGTACTGGGGGTGGCAATGGTGGGGGTGTGGTGTGGTGGAGGTGGTGTGGTGGAGGCGGACACCTTATGTGCGGGGGTGGGGGGGGGAGACAGCGGAGGTCCGCGGTGTCACACAAACAATAGGGAAATATTGATGGAAATGTACTGAATATCGGGTCGCTGCTGGAGCGGTTGGTGGTGGTGGTTACAGTGATGGTGGCGGTAATGGTGGTGAATGGGTGGGTGTAGCCTCGCCGGGGACAGGCCGCGTCGGCATACTGGGCAGCCCCTGGCATGCCTGCCCCTGGCATACCTGCCCCTGGCATGCCTGCCCCTGGCATGCCTGCCCCTGGCATGCCTGCCCCTGGCATACCTGCCCCTGGCATGCCTGCCCCTGGCATACCTGGTGACCCTGAGACAGTGACCTCTGACCTACTGGCGTGGGAAAGCGAGTGTAGGCCGGGGTGTAGCGAGGTTAATCCCCTGGTGGAGAGTGGCCCAGTTGACCTTATCCCGCCCTGAGTTATGGCCCTCACAGCCACACACACTGCCGGAAACTATTGGTAATTAATACAACACTGCCCACTCCCGTACCGGGAAGGGGGGGGGAGGTGTAGGGGGAGTGGATGGGGGGAGGAGGTGTAGGGGACGTGGATGGGGGAGGGGAGGGTGGGGAGGGGATGGATGGGGGAGGGGTGGAGGTGTAGGGGACGTGGATGGGGGAGGGGAGGGTGGGGAGGGGATGGATGGGGGAGGGGGTGGATGGGGGGAGAGGAAATGTGGAGGAGCAGGTCGGAAAGAATTATAATATATCACTGATGGCGATATATACAGACCCTGGATATAGGCGTTCATTAAGGGCTATACGACGATGGTATATCACCTATTTATACCTGTGTTGCTCTCGTGGGTGTCTGGCAACCCAGACACCCGCCAGAGATTTATGACATCAGAAACAATTTGTCGGTGTCAGTTATACGTCACAGGAATACCAGGCTCACTATAATTCTGTTACTGACTCCGTCAAAACTCAGTAGAACCACTTGGTCCGTACAAGGACGGCTTCACTTCATGCAGGCCGGTGTTCGAGCCCCCCCTTGGTCTAATGGGGGCTGGAACGGTTGTGCACCATTCATTCCCTCCGTCGTGTTCCACATCCTCATATCCTCATGGATCTTCCAATTGATATGTTCGTACTACCTTACCCCCTCCTCCACATAAGGAATTTTATTTAATTAAAGACATTCCTTATGCAGGCGATGAGTCACAATAACGTGGCTGAAGTATGATGACCACACCACACACTAGAAGTTGAAGGGACGACGACGTTTCGGTCCGTCCTGGACCATTCTCAAGTCGATTGTCGAAACGTCGTCGACGAAACGAAACGAAACGTCGTCGACGAAACGAAACGAAACGTCGTCGACGAAACGAAACGAAACGTCGTCGACGAAACGAAACGAAACGTCGTCGTCCTTTCAACTTCTAGTGTGTGGTCTGGTCATCAAGACATTCCTTAATTGTAGCGGCTGTAGCCATCAATAATATCCAGGGATGACAGGTTATAACTGGCCGGCCTCACCGCTGCCCTACGTCACACACTTCACCCGCTGCCCACCTCAGGGTATTACTAACACTACAAGGGATTTAACATGCGTTGGACCTCTGTAGGATAGTATAGCCTTAATTCTTGAGAGTTATCTTGAGATGATTTCGGGGCTTAGCGTCCCCGCGGCCCGGTCCTCGACCAGGCCTCCTTTTTTGTTACATATTCCCTAGGAAGCAGCCCGTAGCAGCTGTCTAATTCCCAGGTAACTAACTACTTACTGCTAGGTAACAGGGGCATCAGGGTGGAAGAAACTTTTTGTCCATTTGTCTCCGCCTCCACCGGGGATCGAACCCGGAACCTCTGGACTACGAATCCGAAGCGCTGTTCACTCAGCTGTCAGGCGACCCTTAATAGGTTAACGTTGCGCTTAACGCCAATTAGCGTCTAGAGGGATATTAAGGCCACCACACTGGAGCCGGTCGGCCGAGCGGACAGCACGCTGGACTTGTGATCCTGTGGTCCCGGATTCGATCCCAGCCGCCGGCGAGAAACAAGGGGCAGTTTCTTTCACCCTGATGCCCCTGTTACCTAGCAGTAAAATAGGTATCTGGGTGTTAGTCAGTTGTCACGGGCTGCTTCCTGGGGGTGGAGGCCTGGTCGAGGACCGGGCCGCGGGGACACTAAAAAGCCCCGAAATCATCTCAAGATAACCTCAAGATAGCGTACTGCCCAACCACCAAGTTTGGTTGGACACTACATCTAACAATTAACAATTTAAATTATCAACAATTTGGTCGTCTAACAATTAAGACGACAGTTGGTAGTTAGAGTATCACCAAACTATTCCTCGGAGTCGTTATCCAACGGACAACTGTTGAACCACGCCAAACACTCCTCATCCCGCAGGAGTTCATTCCTCTGTGATTTTGATTCACCGTTCCGTTCCCCGGTGGTACAAACAGCTGTCGACCTGGCCGGTGGTACAAACAGCTGTCGACCTGCCCGGTGGTACAAACAGCTGTCGACCTGCCCGGTGGTACAAACAGCTGTCGACCTCAGTGACACAAACAGCTGTCGACCTCCCCAATGACTCAAACAGCTGTCGACCACCCCAGTGGTACAAACAGCTGTCGACCTGCCCGGTGGTACAAACAGCTGTCGACCACCCCAGTGGTACAAACAGCTGTCGACCTCAGTGACACAAACAGCTGTCGACCTGCCCGGATGACATGGAACAACCTTCTCCCTGGTGATGTTGACCACTGAGTCAGTAGTCTCAGTGGTCCCCGGTTGAGCTCCAGCTGCTGGACCCGGTTCCCAGCTAAAAAGGACTATTTACAGTTCAACAAAAGTCGACACACATGCAGTGGGAGTTATGATAAAAGTCTTGAATTCTAAAGCCACTTGTACTGGTTGGTAGAGCGACGGCTTTGTATCTTGCAGGGTTGGTGTTCGATTCTCGATGGTTCAAGTGGTTGGACACAGAGCTTTCGCCACGTCCTCATATCCCAGCTGCTTGTCCTCATATCCCAGCTCCTTGTCCTCATATCCCAGCTGCTTGTCCTCATATCCCAGCTGCTTGTCCTCATATCACAGCTCCTTGACCTCATATCCCAGCTGTTTGTCCTCATATCCCAGCTCCTTGACCTCATATCCCAGCTGTTTGTCCTCATATCCCAGCTGCTTGTCCTCATATCCCAGCTGCTTGTCCTCATATCCCAGCTGCTTGTCCTCATATCACAGCTCCTTGACCTCATATCCCAGCTGTTTGTCCTCATATCCCAGCTCCTTGACCTCATATCCCAGCTGTTTGTCCTCATATCCCAGCTCCTTGTCCTCATATCCCAGCTGCTTGTCCTCATATCCCAGCTCCTTGACCTCATATCCCAGCTCCTTGACCTCATATCCCAGCTCCTTGTCCTCATATCCCAGCTCCTTGCCCTCATATCCCAGCTCCTTGGCCCTCATATCCCAGCTCCTTGGCCCTCATATCCCAGCTCCTTGGCCCTCATATCCCAGCTCCTTGACCTCATATCCCAGCTCCTTGACCCTCATAATCCTCCCAAGTGCTATATAGTCTCACCGGCTTAGCTCACCTCATAATTATCTTGCCGACCATTTTTCCTGACATCTTTCCTTCCTCACGATAACCACCTTGAATTCCGTTATCCAGAATATCTGGACGAGAGTCAATACCCCCAGACAACCTTTGGTGGGAAAGGCGGCGGGGGGCCAAGAGCTTAACACCACAATCCTGCCGGCACAAAAAGGTGAGAATACACATACAAGTGTGTGTATACACGAATATACACACACATACGCGCGTGTGTATGTTGTGTGTATAGCATATTAAGTTCCCAATGCTGGCATGAACGCTTCATCCAAATTGGAGAGATGTGGAGCGAGATTAATCCATAAATGACGATTATGATCATTGGGAATCATTAATATTTTGTCTCGTTCCTGTGTGGTAATTAATTACAAACTGGGGGGGGGGGTAGATATAGGCTATTGCGTTCATTTGATAAAGGTTTGAGGGGCCATAGGTCAGGTTTGAGGACCGAAGGTCAGGTTTGAGTGACAGTAAGCCGGGTTTGTGGGTCGTAGGTCAGGTTTGAGTGACAGTAAGCCGGGTTTGTGGGTCGTAGGTCAGGTTTGAGTGACAGTAAGCCGGGTTTGAGGACTGAAGGTCAGGTTTGAGTTCCCTTCGTCTGAGTTTGAAGTATTTATTGCTCCTCTTATATATTTTAACGTTTTTTGTGTGTATGCGAACTTTCTTGTGAGTAAAATCTTTCTTGTGAGTAAAGACTTCCTTGTGTATGTGGAGGGAGTGGATGTAGAGTCAGGTCCAAATGCTTACTTTACCGCGTAAAGTCCCAATGAAGGACATCCTGCCTGGCCTAAACACTCGGCCTGAAATGTTTATCCAAGGCCAACTTTCAAGTATTTACCGAGGAACGGAATAAATGTTTACCCGCTGAGATTCTTGTCCTTACTGGTGCTATAGAGGCCCTGGAGCTGCTCCCGTGTTTACTGCTTGGTCAGGAGGGAGGGAGGGAGGGTAGGAGGGTAGGAGGGAGGGTAGGAATGAGGTTACCTTGAGGTTACCTTGAGGTGCTTCCGGGGTTTATCGTCCCCGCGGCCCGGTCGTCGACCAGGCCTCCTGGTTGCTGGACTGATCAACCAGGCTGTTGGGCGCGGCTGCTCGCAGCCTGACGTATGAGTCACAGCCTGGTTGATCAGGCTGTGAGGGATTTGATGAGGGATAAGGTGTGTAGAGAGCTCGGACCCCGCGTGAGTTGACTGCGTCAGTTATTGGGACATGATTGACAGAGAGACGGGTAGAGACTGCGATAGACAGAATAGTATGGGAGACAGAAAGAGAGGGGGAGCGTACGATCCTACAATAGGGCTTTGCTCCCTGGATGAAGACAGTGTTGCACATCCTAGGAAAGGGGTGTCTCTTTGACCCTTTCTCGAGTGAATGAAAAGGGTTTATAGAGCACACTTCTAGCCCCATAGTGAAAAGAGTTGACTTAGTATGTGTCGTCGTCTTGAGTGAAAGGGGTGGCCCCTGTGGCCCCGTCTCAGCTGCGGTGTATATCAATTTCAGTTATCACTCCTATCTTAAACTGCTCCTTCAGGCTCGTCACTGGGGTCCTTGACTGGTATTTATAGCTCCTGTAATGTGGTGGTGGTGGTGAAGGTGATAGTGGTGGTGGTGATGGTGGTGGTGGTGATGGTGGTGGTGGTGATGGTGGTGGTGGTGTCTTGCCTGAAATAACACTCTATTATGTAAAGTGAAAATGACGATGACATTTTGAAGTGTGAAAAAGCATTACTTCGTTAAGTTGTTTGACTATTCTAACGTTGAGAGAGGGAGAGAGAGAGAGAGAGAGAGAGAGAGAGAGAGAGAGAGAGAGAGAGAGAGAGAGAGAGAGAGAGAGAGAGAGAGAGAGAGAGAGAGAAGAGAGAGAGAGAGAGAGAGAGAGAGAGAGAGAGAGAGAGAGAGAGAGAGAGAGAGAGAGAGAGAGAGAGAGAGAGAGAGAGAGAGAGAGAGAGAGATAGGTTAGTCTGTGTTGAGCACAAACCTCTTACCTGTCAGAGGTGCGCTGCCTGCTAACAATAAAGATCTTCTCTCCCGTATAACCAAACACTAAAGACCTGTAGTGTCTGTTTGTCCCTCATGCATACACTCATATATTGTATTGTTACACCAGAGACAAGGTATATATTAATATTATTCCGTATTCTATGTCCATAATCACCTACAACCCGTCTTCAATCACCACTGCCTAACTACCCTCAGGCTGTGCTCGTCCAAGCTGCACCCGACCCTAATGACGCATTAATTAATGTTAACTGTGTAACCAAAAATTATATTTTCTCGAATAAAATGATAATAATGCATATTATAATTTTGTGTATAATTAGGTCTAAGTTAAGTATTTTAGTTCCATTGTTAATTATTTGTGTTTGCAGTTCATGGGTGAAGCATTTAGAGAGGTATTATACCTATTATTGGTATAGGTTAAGTAGTAATTGTAATTACGAAGCAATAAGATGCTTATCTTAACATACTAAGAAGGTTAGGCAAGGTCGGTGTTTTCTATGAAGCTTTTCAAGGTAAACTAAAATATTCACAATAAATTAGTATGTCACATATGCACTTATTTAATAAGTCAATATTGACTATAAGAAAATGCGAGAACGGGTTGCAACGAGGTGCGATTCTAACACAGGAGGAAAGGGAAGCATTGTTCGAGAAAAGTTGGAACATAATCAGTAGAGTCGTATGTAAAGTGTTTATCACTCATAAACAGGCTGTTTACGGCTGGATTAACAAGCATTTGGCTCTTGTTTATGTGTTTTTGAGGATTGTGTAATGACCAACTCAATCGTTCAAATGTATTCAATGTAGAATGTGTCTCCCGGCCTCGGGCCAGATTCACGAAGCAGTTACAGTCTTCGTGGTGTAGTGGTAAGACACTCGCCTGGCGTTCCGCGAGCGCTATGTCATGGGTTCGTATCCTGGCCGGGGAGGATTTACTGGGCGCAATTCCTTAACTGTAGCCTCTGTTTAACTCAACAGTAAAATGTGTTCTTGGTTGTAAAAACGATTCTTCGCGGCAGGGGATCGTATTCCAGGGACTTGCCCGAAACGCTACGCGTACTAGTGGCTGTACAAGAATGTAACAACTCTTGTATATATCTCAAAAAAAAAAAGTTACGCAAGTACTTACGAACGTGTACATCTTTCCTCAATCTTTGACGGCTTTGGTTACATTTATTCAACAGTTTACAAGCATGAAAACTTTCCAGTCAACTGTTGTTATTGTTATAAACAGCTTCCTGGTGCTTTGGAGCTCATTAACTGTTTAATAATTGTAAACAAAGCCGCCATAGATTGAGAAAATATGTACAGGTTCGTAAGTGCTTTCGTGAATCTGACCCCTCGTTAATAGAATGTACTTTTTGCACAACTCACAACTGAGTATGTTCCAAGATTTTATCGAAAGGTGGTCAACCTTCTTATGCTGGAAGAACTCTTTAAAAAAGATGCTTCACTCACGGCTGTAATTTCAATTAATTCCCAACGGAATCATATCCTAACTGTACATAAAACCATAATATATAAAAATATTAATATATATTTGAGAAAGTAACTGTATTAAATTATGCTGGTAAAATATGCCAAGGGAAACCTGACCAAACCTCCTTACCTAGGCCTAACTTAACCCCATAACTTAGGCATATGTGCAAACTAAACTTTTGTATTGAAAATCAATCATGCAAAAGTTGTTCAGCATTGGCATACCATTATTGCAAGTCTATTATCATTATCCTTAAGAAGGTATGGTGCTCAAACTTGAGGACGGGTTGAAGACATGTATTGCAGGCGATGAGTCACAATAACGTGGCTGAAGTATGTTGACCAGACCACACACTAGAAATTGAAGGGACGACGACGTTTCGGTCCGTCCTGGACCATTCTCAAGTCGATTGTCGATTGAGAATGGTCCAGGACGGACCAAAACGTCGTCGTCCCTTCAATTTCTAGTGTGTGGTCTGGTCAACAGACATGTATTATTAAATAAAAAAAAAGCGATCAAATCGCCGTTCTTTAACTATTGTTTATTAATATTTGTATATATTTTTATCATGTAGTATTTGTCATTTATTTAACATGACAAAGAAGTTAATCATCCAAAGATCCGCAGCATGTCCATTATAATCCTAAATTTTCAAAGATTTCTGACATTAAAACTATACCCAGTAACTGGAGCTGTGAGAAGGCATCTAACTGGCTCACCTTATCCACGACACAAGGTTGGAGACCATTGTGGACCAGACTACAAAGACGCTACCCACCCTCTCAACAAATATGGGCAAATGACGTTGATGTAACGATAATTTAACGATGAAAACGTTGATTAAACGTTACTACTTGAGTACGTTTTACCCACTGGGAATGATGCGTTTCTTCCTCTCCAGTTACGGAAGAAAATCAAAGTTAATACTGGAATTTTTGGTGTCTGGGATCCCATCAGTAGCCACCAATATGACAATGGTGTCTGGGATCCCATCAGTAGCCACCAATGTGACTATGGTGTCCGGGATCCCATCAGTAGCCACCAATATGACTATGGTGTCTGGGATCCCATCAGTAGCCACCAATATGACTATGGTGTCTGGGATCCCATCAGTAGCCACCAATATGACAATGGTGTCTGGGATCCCATCAGTAGCCACCAATATGACTATGGTGTCTGGGATCCCATCAGTAGCCACCAATGTGACAATAGTGTCTGGGATCCCATCAGTAGCCACCAATATGACTATGGTGTCTGGGATCCCATCAGTAGCCACCAATGTGACAATAGTGTCTGGGATCCCATCAGTAGCCACCAATATGACTATGGTGTCTGGGATCCCATCAGTAGCCACCAATATGACTATAGTGTCTGGGATCCCATCAGTAGCCACCAATATGACAATGGTGTCTGGGATCCCATCAGTAGCCACCAATATGACTATGGTGTCTGGGATCCCATCAGTAGCCACCAATATGACAATGGTGTCTGGGATCCCATCAGTAGCCACCAATATGACTATGGTGTCTGGGATCCCATCAGTAGCCACCAATGTGACAATAGTGTCTGGGATCCCATCAGTAGCCACCAATATGACAATGGTGTCTGGGATCCCATCAGTAGCCACCAATATGACTATAGTGTCTGGGATCCCATCAGTAGCCACCAATATGACTATAATGTCTGGGATCCCATCAGTAGCCACCAATGTGCCTATGTATTCTGCTAAGATCCTCACCACTTCCCATATAAAGTTTATCCTTTATTTCATTGTCACAGCCCACGGAAGGAGCACTCGTGAGTACATTCTCCACCATTACCATGTACTCAAGCATGTACTACCTACCTGTGTAACATATCTGGATGTACATGTATTAACTGATCTTCTTATACCCTTCTTTATCAGTGTGTTTACCTCTAGTTTTGGAGGGGTTTGAGTACGTAGTGTATTTCTCTGTAGCATTCTTTCTCTTTTAAAGTGTTTTATATGTATTTATAATACCTCTAGAAGGACTCTTTTTAAGTGTGAAGGTGTACCTCGTAGTGTTTCTTGGTGTATTAATGCTCATGGTAAGTGTAGAGGACAGAATATTAATGCTTTTATCTGTGAAGTTGATGGGATGGTGTATTAATGTTTGTTTACATTAAATGTGTGGATGGGATGGTGTATTTTATGTTTGTTTACATTAAATGTGTGCAATGAAACAGTTTATTGGTGTTTTTTCCTGGTGAGTTGTAAAGAAGATAAGTGTAATTATGTTTCTTTCAGGTAAGTGTGTGGGGATGGGACACTTTATTGATGATTTTTTCAGGTGAATGTATTGGACTGGGCAGTATATTAATCTTTATATCTGGTAAGTGCATGTTATGACATTGATGTTTGCGGTAAGTGTATGGGGCGAGGATGAGTACAAATGGTTCTGTCTTGGACGTGTATGGGACAGGACATTATATTGAAGCTAGTGGTAAGTGTATTGGGGCTAAGACCACGTGACCAATCCTGTCATGGTCGGTGTATCCTATCATGTCTCCCTCATGGTGTAGAGTGGCAGGGGGGGAGGGGGCAAGGACTGTACGTTGGGGGCCGTGTCTCCCCTCATAGCTTACTGGAGGATGGGGACCAAACATTAGAGCTTAGCTCCAAACTTTGCTGGAATAGGAAAGTGCTCTGTGGCTTGTTTCTAAACTTAGCTGGGATAGTAAGACGCTCTGTAGAATGGTTCTAAACGTAGCTGGAATAGTAAGGTGCTCTGTAGAATGGTTCTAAACATAGCTGGGATAGTAAGGTGCTCTGTAGAATGGTTCTAAACATAGCTGGGATAGTAAGGTGCTCTGTAGAATGGTTCTAAACGTAGCTGGGATAGTAAGGAGCTCTGTAGAATGGTTCTAAACGAAGCTGGGATAGTAAGGTGCTCTGTAGAATGGTTCTAAACATAGCTGGGAATGAAAGGAGCTCTCTGTCAGCTCTGGAGTTGCCACAACGGACAAAAAATCGTGTACTAATGCTCACGAACCGAACCTAAACGAGCCTCATAAAGAAAACAGTTGTTTGTGAACCCCAGTGATTCACAGTGCTATTTATTTTGTCCGTTGGAGATTTTAACGCCAAAATTCTACGTATTATTTTGGAGGACAATTTGCAGCCTAGTCTGTGGCTTGACTAAAATTAGTTGAGGTTACAAAGGGCTCTGTGGCTGGGCTCTGTGGCTGGGCTCTGTGGCTGGGCTCTGTGACTGGGGGGGCTTAACTCATGTTGGGAAGAGCTCCTTCACTTCTAAATGTCAGGGCGGAAACTCTGGTCGTGGTCCGAGTGTCTCTATGCTTAGTGTTGAGGTGTGTTGGGATTAATTACGAATATCCCAGACGTAATTACCACGGAGGCCGGTGGAGAGTAATTAGTCTCTCACACACACACGCACGCACGCACACACACACACACACACACACACACACACACACACACACACACACACACACACACACACACACACACACACACACACACACACACACACACACACACTTTCACATTTTGAAACTACATTCCAGTAGTTTCAAAGCGTTATATGACAAAGAGTGCTAGGAAGACGGGACACCACGAGCGTAGCTCTCATCCTGTAACTACACTTAGGTAATTACACATGTAGTGGGAGTTAGGACGCTTCAGAGCGGGTACCCCTGAACAAGTCGTGACCTAACAAGGGTCAACGTGGGGTCACAAGACTGAAGGAGAGGACAAAGTGGAGAAGTAACGGATGAAAACCGACCTAACACAATAATAATAATAATAATAATAATAATAATAATAATAATAATAATAATAATAATAATAATGCAGCTACCTGCTTAGATAGTACTAATAGTAACTATGTAAACCACCGCACATTAATTGACGTAATGGACAATTCGAAAGTAGAATTTGGCACTGTTGAATTTGGACAAACCGGAAAAAGTATTGATGTTGGAAAGAAAACTTTACCGTACCTAACCTTCCTAGGCCTAATACACGCTATCTGAGGCCTAATATAGTACATATATGTACTGTACTAGGCCTAGGAGAATATTTAAATTTGATTTTTAGCTTTATTTTTTTCAGACTTTATAAAAGTGAATAGTACCAAATTCTACTATCTAATTGTTCATTACGTCTATATATGTACGATAGTGCACATATTGACTGAAAGTACTATACATAGACGAGAACATGTTGCAGTAAACACTATCCAGAGTCTATTAACACAGTAGACATATCTATTGGTTAGCTGCAGACTACATAACCTCTGACTTGTGTACTAATTAAATAAATAAACATCGGTGGCGTTAATCATGTTAAATATCGGTAATAACATCACTCGTGTTATACTTCTTAACAAATTATGTACAAAATATCGGAATCTTTTAAGATTCTATTAAGAGTGGTTTAATATTATTAACTGCAGTAACTAGCTATATTAGTTTGATCAGTAACAGGTGATTCTCTGTGCATTAAACAGAGAAGTAGCTACAGAATTCAACAATTACACCCCCAAATGATGCATGACTGATCCCGACACAGTCTCTCTCTCTGGAGTACACAGGGCAGCTTTCAGAGTCCTCAGGACTGGCTTTGATCTCCAGAGATCAAAGGAAATTGTAACAAAAAGGGAGCTCAGTTTGTTAATGGCTTTACTTCCCCATTAACTTCTTGAGAAAAAAAAAGAAGTGTGTTTTGCAATTGATGATCTGTTTTTATTTACCTGCTGCTTGATGATGAAAGGGGAGATCATTTACATATTAACTTACATATTGAAATAAACGACTTTTGTTTGTTTGTTTGTATAAGGTAATTATGAAGAGTAGCAGTTAAGGCAGTATGGTCGTATAGACGGGGGATATGAGGACTAGGAGCTGGGTTATGAAGACAAGGAGCTGGGATATGAGGACAAGAAGCTGGGATATGAGGACAAGGATCTGGGATATGAGGACAAGGATCTGGGATATGAAAACAAGGAGCTGTGATATGAGGACAATAAGCTGGGATATGAGGACAAGGAGCTGGGATATGAGGACAAGGAGCTGGGATATGAGGACAAGGATCTGGGATATGAAAACAAGGAGCTGTGATATGAGGACAATAAGCTGGGATATGAGGACAAGGAGCTGGGATATGAGGACACTCCCTCACTCCTGTATAAATACACTACCACCAGTCATAAAATACGCCAATGGGAGTAAAAAAATGCTTCATACAAAAAATACAACACATACACCAAAAAATACACCGAACATATACAGCGAGTAAATGTGGCCTCCAGAAGCATAAAATACATGAAATAAAATGCTAAACAAAATTCTGAAACAGAGACCCAAATGACCGCTGTTTTTAACCAATGGAAAATATTAAAAAAAAATTGAAAAGATTTATATATATATATATATATATATATATATATATATATATATATATATATATATATATATATATATATTATTTATAACCCAAATTAGGTTAAACTACTTGTCACTAATACAAATTAGTTCCAATTCTCTCTCAGGCGTGTTGCATTTTATTGCACTTATACTAGTGAACTCTAACATCCCTCATATAAGTGTCAACATCAACAAGTGTCATCCATCCCACTTGCAACTTTAAATACACAAAATACATCAACTTGCTGGAACAAAAATAGGCAAAATACATCAGCTTCAAAATTGAATGAAGCTGTGTTAATTACAAACTTATAATTGAACGAGACACTTCACCAAAAAAATTATATATAATTTTTTCGATGCAGCTTCGATGATGGGACAAAATTCTTTAGTTTTTTTTCAACTCCGTAGAAACTGGGAAATATTTTACCGTTTTCTTTTTGCAATAAAGGCGAGAGGAACCCATTTTCCCTATTTCCTATTAATAGAAAATGGGAGATATCATCCTGAGGTTTTGTTCGAAATGTAGACAGTGATTTGCACCATTAATGTTCTTTCGTGCACAGAAGGAATTCAATTAATGATGGAATTCAAAAAATGAAGGAATATAAACAATGAAGGAAGTAAAAGAAAGAAGAAATTAGAATAAAAAAGGGTTTCATGAAAAGAAGGAATTCAAAGACAGAAGGAATTCAAACAAAGAAGGAACTCAAAGATAAAAGAATAGAAAGAAAGAAGGCATTAACAAGGAAGAAGGAACTCTAAATAAATCAAGAATTCAAGCACACGAGGAATTCAAGGACACGAGAAATTCAAACACACGAGGAATTCAAACACACGAGGAATTCAAACGCGCGAGGAATTCAAACGCGCGAGGAATTCAAACGCGCGAGGAATTAAAACATACGAGGAATTCAAACATACGAAGAATTCAAACACACGAGGAATTCAAGCACACGAGGAAGTCTCCCGTCTGTGGTAATACCTGTGCCCCGTTTTCCTTTAACCTGTTGTGTGCTGCCATATAGCCGTTTATAGGACTATAGGAAGAGCGGAGAAGAGGAGTAAGAGAACAATGGAAAGGGGGAAACTCAGGAGAAATTAAATGGAAGGGAAGACAGAGGAAGACAAAGAGAGAATGTCGAAGAGGGGAGTAGAAAGGAAGAATTTACATCTCCAGCTGGTTTCTTCACATTTACAGCTGCTTTCTTCACATTTACAGCTGGTTTCTTCACATTTACAGCTGGCTTCCTCGCATTTACAGCTGGCTTCTTCACATTTACAGCTGGCTTCTTCACATTTACAGCTGGTTTCTTCACATTTACAGCTGGTTTCTTCACATTTACAGCTGACTTCTTCACATTTACAGCTGGCTTCTTCACATTTACAGCTGGCTTCATCGCATTTACAGCTGGCTTCCTCACATTTCCAGCTGGCTTCCTCACACTTACAGCTGGCTTCCTCACACTTACAGCTGGCTTCCTCACACTTACAGCTGGCTTCCTCGCCAAGCTAATGAAAACACTGAGTCAATCTGGTGTAACAGAGCCAAGGAGAGTTATAAGGAATATATATCAAATCTATATACGTGATTTGGGGAATAAATTGAATAATTTGGAAGGAAGGCAAAATTGGGTATATAGAGGGAATATATATGGTGATGTACTTATATATGGGGTACATTAAGTAATAACATACATCCCTATTTTCCCTATTAAATAAATGCAAAATTACTGGCTTCTTGGTACAAAGGTTTTCGAGAATGAATATATGAATATATTTATATATAGTTTTATATAAATTATATATGAGGGGTCCAGAGGGTTAGACTGAGGGCGTTGCTACCTCTCAAGGGAGAGGATGAAGGCAGACAAAGGACTGATGAAAGGGAGGAGGGAAAGAATAAGGGAGGAGGAGAGAGCAGGTAGGGAGAGAGAGAGGGGAGGGAGAGAAGGGGGAAGCGGAGAGAGGTAGGGAGAGGCGGTGAGGTTCTCTTGTAGAGGTGAGAGGTCATTGAAATAAGCATTTGATGCGGGGAGTAATAATAATAATAATTATTATTATTATTAGTAGTAGTAGTATCATTACACAGATAAATCACATTCTCGTCATATATCAATGATAAACAGGAGCCGTGGCGAGGATTCGAACCCATGTGCTGGGTGTTCCCAGAGGCACGCTTCTGGGGATTTGTTCGTGGGATGACTCACAGGGTCGTTAGAAAGAACTTATTCAGTGTCAGAGTAGTTAACAGGTGGAATGTATTAGGCAGTGATGTGGTGGAGGCTGACTCCATACACAGTTTCAAATGTAGATATGATAGAGCCCAGTAGGCTCAGGAATCTGTATACCTGTTGATTGACAGTTTTTTTATTATTATTACTTTTCTACCACAGACGTGGCCACACATTTACAATGCTAACCAGCATATATACATTTTCTTCTGTCCTCCATGGACAGGGTGAGAGATTTGTTAAACATATTGTTCAGGGATTTATTGAACAATCAACCACAAAAGGTGATTGTAGTGCTTTTAAAATGCTAAGCTAAGCTACATACGCAAAGATTGACAGTTGAGAGGCGGGACCAAAGAGTCAGAGCTCATCCCCCGCAAGCACAACTAGGCGAGTACAGTGTATGACGTCATAAGATTATTATTAAAGATCGTAAATTGTTTAAATTGTCGTAAATTTTGGGGAACTTTAAATTAACTACGAGTCATGAATTAATATGACGTATTTCTGTCACCAGCGCCACTCAACACCAGCGGGAGGAATGTACAACTTATTTAAACGTCACTCCTCGTCCCCAGAATATATAACTCAATCATTTACCAAATCTGACTAATAATCATTAGTTAAACAAAAGCTTATATGTCATAAATAATTAAATAATCGGTCACATTTAATCTTTTCATTGAGATGAAGTATTTAAATTAATTATCGACTAGTGTTGTTGTGTTTGGCAACACCTCCCATGACGTCATAACGGTCGATAAAGTTTAAACAATATATAACCGTCAATGGTTCATATATACGACAATGCCTTCAATCGTTGAGATTTTATGAACGCATATTATTTTAATTAGCATTGACAGTTTTAAACTGGCACTCATTAACTGTCACCAAAATTCATTAACTGAAATTGTATTAATGGCAGTGATATGGCAACGTGGCAACTCTCTTACACACACACACACACACACACACATACACATACACACACACACACACAACACAAGAGGTCCGAGTAAGGAGACTTGATTACAGAAGAGGGGACTACAGGAAGATAAGGGACTACCTGGGAGAAGTGCAGTGGGAGGAAGAAATTAGAGGAAAAACAGGGCAAGATATGATGAACCAAGTCATATGGAAATGCAAGGAGGCTGAAGAGAGATTTATTCCAACAGTAAAGGAAAAAAGCAGGAGGGAATATAATAACCCATGGTTTAATAGACAGTGTCAGGAAGCAAAGGTGAGAAGCAGGAGGGAGTGAAGGAAGTACAGAAGACAAAGGACAGAGGACAACAGGATTAGATGTAACAGAGCTAGGAACGATTACATTAACATAAGACGAGTGTCGGAAAGAAATTATGAGAATGATATTGCAATCAGAGCGAAAAAGCAACCTAAATTACTACATAGCCATATAAGAAGGAAGATGTCGGTAAATGACCAAGTGACAAGACTAAGGAAGACAGAGGGGGCATATACAGAAAGCGACAAGGAAATCTGCGAGGTACTGAATGCAAGTTTCCACGGAGTGTTCACAACCGAGCCTGAGCAGCTCCCATTGTTAGAAGAGATTACCCTAGATGAAAGACTATCAGATATAGAGGTGACAGCAGAGGAGGTAATGAAACAGTTGACAACATTGGATGCAAATAAAGCTGTTGGACCAGACAAAGTATCACCGTGGATACTTAAAGAGGCAGCGCAGGCTCTCAGCGTGCCTCTGGCAATGATC
Organism: Procambarus clarkii; assembly: GCF_040958095.1. Lineage (NCBI taxonomy): Eukaryota > Metazoa > Arthropoda > Malacostraca > Decapoda > Cambaridae > Procambarus > Procambarus clarkii. Next base: position 11,769,927 of record NC_091209.1, on the reverse strand, counting down.
TTTAATGAGTCACTTATGTCGGGAGAATTGCCCAGTTGCTGGAAGGAGGCAAATGGCATACCGATTTTCAAGAGAGGTGATAGGGAGGAGGCACTTAATTACAGACCCGTATCACTGACAAGCATCTCCTGTAAAATACTTGAAAGAATAATTAGGCTAAGACTTGTTGAGCACCTGGAGAGCATTGGGTTTGTAAACAAACACCAACATGGGTTCTGGACAGGGAAATCATGCCTAACAAACCTTTTAGAATTCTATGACAAAATAACAAGGATAAGGCAGGACAGAGAAGGCTGGGCAGACTGATACGGTACCGCACATGAGACTGCTTTACAAACTTGAGAGGCAGGCAGGAGTAAGCGGAAAGGTCCTAGCATGGGTAAGGAACTACCTAACAGGATGGAGCCAGAGGGTAATGGTAAGGGGCGAGAAGTTGGACTGGCGAACAGTAACGAGTGGAGTACCTCAAGGATCGGTGCTGGGCCCAATCCTCGTTCTAATTTACGTAAAGAACGTCTGAGGGAACTGAACCTTACGGCACTAGAGAAAAGAAGGGAGAGAGGAGATATGATAGGAACATATAAAATACTCAGGGGAATTGACAAAGTGGAAATAGATGAAATGTTCACACGTAATAATAACAGAACGAGGGGACATGGGTGGAAACTGGAAACTCAGATGAGTCACAGAGATGTTAGGAAGTTTTCTTTTAGCGTGAGAGTAGTGGAAAAATGGAATGCACTTGGGGAACAGGTTGTGGAAGCCAACTCTATTCATACTTTTAAAATTAGGTATGATAGGGAAATGGGACAGGAGTCATTGCTGTAAAACTGATGGCTTTAAGGCGGGATCCAAGAGTCAATGCTCGATCCTGCAAGCACTAATAGGTGAGTACAAATAGGTGAGTACATCCACACACACACACCCACAAACACCCACAAACACTCACAAACACCCACACACACCCCCCCCCCCACACACACACACCCACAAACACCCACAAACACTCACACACACCCACAAACACCCACAAACACTCACACACACCCACACCCACCCACACACACACACACCAGGCTTTAAGATTTCAATAGATATTATCACCAACCTATGAATATGGAATGAGATTATTTTGAGGTATAACCGGGCGGGCGGGTGTATATTTACACGAGAGCCATGTGAGAGGCGAGTCTGGGAGAGTGTGTGTGTACACGTGGTCTAAATACATTAGTGTGTCTCCCGGTGTGAGAGCTTTGTCACTCTCACCTCTCACTCTTGTGGTGGTCGGTGAGTGTTAGGTGAGACTCCCTGGCTACTGGCTCTAGGGTGCTCACTCACTCACTCACTCACTCACTCACTCACTCACTCACTCACTCACTCACTCACTCACTCACTCACTCACTCACTCACTCACTCAGTCACTGACTGACACACTCACTCACTCACTCAGTCACTCACTCACTCACTCACTCACTCACTCACTCACTCACTCACTCACTCACTCACTCACTCACTCACTCACTCACTCACTCACTCACTCACTCACACACACACTCACACACACACACACTGGCTCACACACCTGGCTCGGTGTGTGCCAGCCGCTTCACACATCACTTGACTCCACTTTGAAGGCTAAACACGCATCGAAAAATTGCTGACAAACGAGTGTAGTGTAGGTTTGGTGATTACAATATACGATGTCGTAGAGTTGGTGATTACGATGTCGTAGGGTTGGTGGTTACAATATACGATGTCGTAGAGTTGGTGATTACAAGGCAGGATGTGGTGGCTTGCTCCAGTCTGTGAAGGTTTGCTGCTTCAGGGCCTCGTGTGTGTGTTCCTGCCCCCTGGCCCGCCACCTGGCCCACCTCCTGGTCCTCCTGGCCCGCCACCTGGCCCGCCGCCTGACCCGCCGCCTGACCCGCCGCCTGGCCCTCCTGGTCCTCCTGGCCCGCCGCCTGGCCCGCCGCCTGGCCCTCCTGGTCCTCCTGGCCCGCCGCCTGGCCCGCCGCCTGGCCCGCCACCTGGCCCACCTCCTGGCCCGCCTGGCCCGCCACATGGCCCACCTCCTGGCCCGCCTGGCCCGCCTGGCCCGCCACATGGCCCACCTCCTGGCCCGCCTGGCCCGCCTGCTAAACTTGTCGCCCCTCAGGGGATCATCTTGATCACTCGCTCCAGGGAACAGAAGAGAGAGACAGAGGAGGAGGAGAATAAGTGGTCAAGTTACTTATATGAACTTAAGGGACGGGCAAAAGTTGCTTTTGAATCCTCTTCACTTTCAATTACCTGTTGCAACATTACCTACAATCACCTACGTCTCGGTCATATCCCCTTCTATAGAGATATGAACTGGCTTCAACTCCTCTTCACACTTCGCTCCGGATGCACCTGTGTCGTCGGGCGCTGTTGCTCCTCATCTGGAATAATCGTGTACTATCTACTTGCCTCAATATCTTCTACGTCATGAACATGTCTCCTTTGAGACTTTTGCCGTGATGTGGTCGCAAATTAAACATTTTTATCCTGTTTCATGCCTTAGAATACTGTCTAAAGTCTTGATACATTGTTTATAGCTTTGATACATTGTCTAATGCATTGATACACTGAATAATGCTTTGATACTCTGTATAATGCCTTAATACACTGTATAATGCCTTAATACACTGTCTAATGCCTTGATACACTGTCTAATGCCTTGATACACTGTTTAATGCCTTGATACACTGTCTAATGCCTTGATACTCTGTTTAATGCCTTGATACACTATCTAATGCCTTGATACTCTGTCTAATGCCTTGATACTCTGTTTAATGCCTTAATACACTGTCTAATGCCTTGATACACTATCTAATGCCTTGATACTCTGTCTAATGCCTTGATACTCTGTTTAATGCCTTGATACACTGTCTAATGCCTTGATACTCTGTCTAATGCCTTGATACTATGTTTAATGCCTTGATACACTGTCTAATGTCTTGATACTCTGTCTAATGCCTTGATACACTGTCTAATGCCTTGATACACTGTGTCATTACTGGTGAACGTACTTCCCTTCATCTTGCATGTATGGCTCTGGTACACAGTACACTGGTACTTTGTGTACTGCCTTGATACACACTGGTACTTTGTGTACTACCTTGATACACACTGGTACACTGGTACTTTGTGTAGTACCTTGATACACACACTGGTACACTGGTACTTTGTGTACTGCCTTGATACACACACTGGTACACTGGTACTTTGTGTACTACCTTGATACACACTGGTACACTGGTACTTTGTGTACTACCTTGATACACACTGGTACACTGGTACTTTGTGTACTGCCTTGATACACACTGGTACACTGGTACTTTGTGTACTACCTTGATACACACTGGTACTTTGTGTCGAATCTCTTTCAGTACAGCTTCTTGGTCAGTCTCTAGCATCGCTTCCTCTGTCCACTCTTATCCTGCCCCCCCCCCTACCAGTAGTTGTAGTAGTAGAAGTAGTAGTTGTAGATGTATTAGTAGTAGATGTAGTATCAATACCAATCGAAAAAAGTAGATAAATTCAGTGTTTCGTTTCTAGTTTACTGAGGATGGTATTTTGAACCTTCCTGCTTCCCTGTTAATGTTAATTTGGGCCAATAATGGAGTGGGTAGGCACTCCACGCTTGATTCTGATTGGTCGAGGAGGGAACTGTAAGAAAAAGTATCGTAATTTCAGACGAAACAGAGAAACGATTGCTCCTATGAAGGCTTATAATTGATTTATTTCCAGCGTTCTGATTGAAGAAAAGA
>NC_091209.1:11646401-11765636 GCF_040958095.1 Procambarus clarkii | reverse complement strand
CCCCCGACCCCCAGCAACATGGCCACCACCCACGACCCCCAGCAACATGGCCACCACCACCCCCGACCCCCAGCAACATGGCCACCACCACCCCCGATCCCCAGCAACATGGCCACCACCACCCCCGACCCCCAGCAACATGGCCACCACCACCCCGACCCTCAGCAACATGGCCACCACCACCCCCGACCCCCAGCAACATGGCTACCACCACCCCCGACCCCCAGCAACATGGCCACCACCACCCACGACCCCCAGCAACATGGCCACCACCACCCACGACCCCCAGGAACATGGCCACCACCACCCACGACCCCCAGCAACATGGCCACCACCACCCACGACCCCCAGCAACATGGCCACCACCCACGACCCCCAGCAACATGGCCACCACCACCCACGACCCCCAGCAACATGGCCACCACCACCCCCGGCCCCCCAACACCTCTGCAACACCTCTGCAACACCTACAAGGTACGCCACTGCCCTCTCAGTATTTAGGGGTGACTACAGTGCTATACTCTAGCGGCAGCGGCGGAGGTGGAGCCAAGACCCAGGCAGCTCCTCCTCCCCGGGTGATACACATCTCACCAGGAAATATCACCAGGCGGAGGAGACGCCGCTATATACAGCGAGGAAATACCTCATGAGTTGCCCCCGCTCCTGTGCCAGGTAAGCTACGGGCTCACCATAGCCCGTGCTACTTGCCCCGCTCCTGTGCCAGGTAAGCTACGGGCTCACCATAGCCCGTGCTACTTGCCCCGCTCCTTTGCCAGGTAAGCTACGGGCTCACCATAGCCCGTGCTACTTGCCCCGCTCCTGTGCCAGGTAAGCTACGGGCTCACCATAGGCCGTGCTACTTGCCCCGCTCCTGTGCCAGGTAAGCTACGGGCTCACCATAGCCCGTGCTACTTGCCCCGCTCCTGTGCCAGGTAAGCTACGGGCTCACCATAGGCCGTGCTACTTGCCCCGCTCCTGTGCCAGGTAAGCTACGGGCTCACCATAGCCCGTGCTACTTGCCCCGCTCCTGTGCCAGGTAAGCTACGGGCTCACCATAGCCCGTGCTACTTGCCCCGCTCCTGTGCCAGGTAAGCTACGGGCTCACCATAGCCCGTGCTACTTGCCCCGCTCCTGTGCCAGGTAAGCTACGGGATCACCATAGCCCGTGCTTCTTGCCCCGCTCCTGTGCCAGGTAAGCTACGGGATCACCATAGCCCGTGCTACTTGCAACTTGTTCAGAGTAGCTGAATCTGTAACAACCTCATGAGTCACTACCACCATCCTCGGTGACCACACAGACGCTACCACAACCACCACCACTATACAACTACCATCACTTAAGATGCTATAACTACCACCTCCCCCCCCCCCCCGCTAATGACATCTGCCTGCTACCAACACCACTGATATTACCCACTACCACTATCACCACCATTCGCCCACAAGTGATAGTGACAAATGGCGGCCGGCGGCAGCGTGTCACCATCACCACCGGCAGTGATGGTGACACTCTGGTGTACAAGAGGCCAGGGTACTACTAGCAGTGCCACCAGAGGCCAGGGTACTACTAGCAGTGCCACCAGAGGCCAGGGTACTACTAGCAGTGCCACCAGAGGCCTGGGTACTACTAGCAGTGCCACCAGAGGCCAGGGTACTACTAGCAGTGCCACCAGAGGCCAGGGTACTACTAGCAGTGCCACCAGAGGCCAGGGTACTACTAGCAGTGCCACCAGAGGCCAGGGTACTACTAGCAGTGCCACCAGAGGCCAGGATACTACTAGCAGTGCCACCAGAGGCCAGGGTACTACTAGCAGTGTCACCAGAGGCCAGGGTACTACTAGCAGTGCCACCAGAGGCCAGGGTACTACTAGCAGTGCCACCAGAGGCCAGGGTACTACTAGCAGTGCCACCAGAGGCCAGGGTACTACTAGCAGTGTCACCAGAGGCCAGGGTACTACTAGCAGTGCCACCAGAGGCCAGGGTACTACTAGCAGTGCCACCAGAGGCCAGGGTACTACTAGCAGTGCCACCAGAGGCCAGGGCACTACTAGCAGTGCCACCAGAGGCCAGGGCACTACCAACAGTGCCACCAGAGGCCAGGGCACTACCAACAGTGCCACCAGAGGCCAGGGCACTACCAACAGTGCCACCAGAGGCCAGGGCACTACCAACAGTGCCACCAGAGGCCAGGGCACTACCAACAGTGCCACCAGAGGCCAGGGCACTACCAACAGTGCCACCAGAGGCCAGGGCACTACCAACGGTGCCACCAGAGGCCAGGGCACTACCAACGGTGCCACCAGAGGCCAGGGCACTACCAACAGTGCCACCAGAGGCCAGGGCACTACCAACGGTGCCACCAGAGGCCAGGGCACTACCAACGGTGCCACCAGAGGCCAGGGCACCACCAACAGTGCCACCAGAGGCCAGGGCACTACCAACAGTGCCACCAGAGGCCAGGGCACTACCAACAGTGCCACCAGAGGCCAGGGCACCACCAACAGTGCCACCAGAGGCCAGGGCACTACCAACAGTGCCACCAGAGGCCAGGGCACTACCAGCAGTGCCACCAGAGGCCAGGGCACTACCAGCAGTGCCACCAGAGGCCAGGGTACTACTAGCAGTGCCACCAGAGGCCAGGGCACTACCAGCAGTGCCACCAGAGGCCAGGGCACTACCAACAGTGCCACCAGAGGCCAGGGCACCACCAACAGTGCCACCAGAGGCCAGGGCACTACCAGCAGTGCCACCAGAGGCCAGGGCACTACCAGCAGTGCCACCAGAGGCCAGGGTACTACTAGCAGTGCCACCAGAGGCCAGGGCACTACCAGCAGTGCCACCAGAGGCCAGGGCACTACCAACAGTGCCACCAGAGGCCAGGGCACTACCAGCAGTGCCACCAGAGGCCAGGGCACTACCAGCAGTGCCACCAGAGGCCAGGGCACTACCAGCAGTGCCACCAATGGAAGGTAGGAGCAAGCTGGCACACCCACAATACCATGAAATAATATATGTTTCAAGCTTTTGAGGAAGTGTCGTGGTCTCCGTGTCTGGCCTTAGTTTGTGTGTGTCGAGCTGGCGCACCATCCCTGCCTGCCAGGTGAGGGTAGGCTCCCCATCCCTGCCTGCCAGGTGAGGGTAGGCTCCCCATCCCTGCCTGTCAGGTGAGGGTAGGCGCACCATCCCTGCCTGCCAGGTGAGGGTAGGCTCCCCATCCCTGCCTGCCAGGTGAGGGTAGGCTCCCCATCCCTGCCTGCCTGGTGAGGGTAGGCTCCCCATGCCTGCCTGCCAGGTGAGGGTAGGCTCCCCATCCCTGCCTGCCAGGTGAGGGTAGGCTCCCCATCCCTGCCTGCCTGGTGAGGGTAGGCTCCCTATCCCTGCCTGCCAGGTGAGGGTAGGCTCCCCATCCCTGCCTGCCAGGTGAGGGTAGGCGCACCATCCCTGCCTGCCAGGTGAGGGTAGGCTCCCCATCCCTGCCTGCCAGGTGAGGGTAGGCTCCCCATCCCTGCCTGCCAGGTGAGGGTAGGCGCACCATCCCTGCCTGCCAGGTGAGGGTAGGCTCACCATCCCTGCCTGCCAGGTGAGGGTAGGCTCCCCATCCCTGCCTGCCAGGTGAGGGTAGGCTCCCCATCCCTGCCTGCCAGGTGAGGGTAGGCTCCCCATCCCTGCCTGCCAGGTGAGGGTAGGCTCCCCATCCCTGCCTGCCAGGTGAGGGTAGGCTCCCCATCCCTGCCTGCCAGGTGAGGGTAGGCTCCCCATCCCTGCCTGCCAGGTGAGGGTAGGCGCACCATCCCTGCCTGCCAGGTGAGGGTAGGCGCACCATCCCTGCCTGCCAGGTGAGGGTAGGCGCACCATCCCTGCCTGCCAGGTGAGGGTAGGCTCCCCATCCCTGCCTGCCTGGTGAGGGTAGGCTCCCCATGCCTGCCTGCCAGGTGAGGGTAGGCTCCCCATCCCTGCCTGCCAGGTGAGGGTAGGCGCACCATCCCTGCCTGCCAGGTGAGGGTAGGCGCACCATCCCTGCCTGCCAGGTGAGGGTAGGCGCACCATCCCTGCCTGCCAGGTGAGGGTAGGCTCCCCATCCCTGCCTGCCAGGTGAGGGTAGGCTCCCCATCCCTGCCTGCCAGGTGAGGGTAGGCGCACCATCCCTGCCTGCCAGGTGAGGGTAGGCGCACCATCCCTGCCTGCCTGGTGAGGGTAGGCTCCCCATCCCTGCCTGCCTGGTGAGGGTAGGCTCCCCATGCCTGCCTGCCAGGTGAGGGTAGGCTCCCTATCCCCGCCTGCCAGGTGAGGGTAGGCTCCCTATCTCCGCCTGCCAGGTGAGGGTCGGGTAGGTAGCCTTCCCTTACCCACCAACTAGGTGGAAGCCGCCACTCAGCTACCCCCCCCCCCTCCCCTCCCGTGCAACAGGTGATGCCACCAAGGTGATGGGAGTCACCTGGGAGGCTGGGATGGTGCCACTCCTCCACCTTCCTCTGCCCGAATGTGGTGCCTCCATGCCAGAGTCTGGCCCCACCCGTGGCAGGCCATGAGGAGGAACGCTCAGCAATATGACAGGACTCCACTCCAATCATCACTCAGTCCCACACTCAGGTCGCTATTCCCTCCCCCTCACTCGGGGCCCTCAATAAGGCCTCCCACTCGGGCCCCTCACTCAGGCCTCCCACTCGGGCCCTCACTCAGGCCTCCCAGTCGGGCCCTCACTCAGGCCTCCCACTCGGGCCCCTCACTCAGGCCTCCCACTCGGCCCCTCACTCAGGCCTCCCACTCGGGCCCTCACTCAGGCCTCCCACTCGGGTCCTCACTGAGGCCTCCCACTCGGGCCCTCACTCAGGCCTCCCACTCGGGGCCCTCACTCAGGCCTCCCACTCGGGCCCTCACTCAGGCCTCCCACTCGGGCCCTCACTCAGGCCTCCCACTCGGGTCCTCACTCAGGCCTCCCACTCGGGCCCCTCACTCAGGCCTTCTCAGCTAACTTCCCTCAGTCTTATCTCGTTCCACAGGCACGTCAGCCCCGGACTGAGCCCTGTTGCACATCTTTGGAACTTGTTGAGTCTGGTTTTGCGAGTTATCAAACGGAGTTCCATATGTCGTAGCTGCATAGTCAAGTATATGTCTCACGAACGTTGTTCATACCCCCCCTCAACACTCTTTCTTCGGAGTTTTTGAAGACCATCCGGATCCTGACCAGTCTGAGATAAGCTCTGGATGTTATTATGTTATTATGTTTATTATGTTATTATATGTGAGTGTTGTAATGTTTAGTATGAGTGTTTGTTTGTCCACGTTGCAGGTGTAGTGGTCTGTCTTCTCTTCATTGTGTTCTGCTACAGGAATCTTCTCCCTCCTCTTCTTGTACTGATAACTTTGCATTTGTTTTGGTTAAAGTCTAATAGCCCTTTTCCAGACCACCTCTGGAGTGCGTAGTTCATTTTGCAGTGTATGACTGTCACTGAAGGGAATATGGCCCCGGTACACACCTTGTGGTACTCCCCTTCTTACCCGATATCACCTCTCTCACTATGACTGTTTCATCCCTCCTGAGAGGTACTCCTTCGCACTCTTTACCACTCTTCCAGCTGCGTTTTTCTCCTCTGAGTGAGTGAGTGAGTGAGTGAGTGAGTGAGTGAGTGAGTGAGTGAGTGAGTGAGTGAGTGAGTGAGTGAGTGAGTGAGTGAATAAGCGAGTAAGTGAGTGAGTGAGTGAGTGACAGCCTTCAAGTGAGCGACAACAGTGCTGATAACACTGAAACAATGAGTGGCCTCAGGGACCTACACACACACACACACACACACACACACACACACACACACACACACACACACACACACACACACACGAGCCTCCTAATCACGCTGGCAAATCAAACCAGCGTATCTGGAAGAGTGGAGGCGACGGAACACGTCTCAGAAAGCCAGGGGGGGCGGCGACAAGGACCTCACAAGAGACCCGGTGAATGGTATACCACGACGGCCTGTCCTTCGCGGGACATCGTCAAATGACAGTGAAACATATACACAGTTTAAACTGTGAATATGTCTCACTGTCATCAAATGACAGTGAAACATATACACAGTTTAAACTGTGAATATGTCTCACAATCTCAACAAACGGTTAAACAGTTGATGAAGGTTGAGATAGATCAACTACCCAACAAGGACCCCTTCAGAGAGTGAACTGAGTACAATGCCACTAACAAAGAAAGAGGTAAGGCCACAGCCCCTAGAGGGGCTTGACGAAACAAAGGCACATAAGAGGATCTCACATGTATCCTTAAAAAGCTTGCTTAAATCCTATACAAACCCCTCACAATGGTCTCCACTGGGGTGGTAGGACACAGGTGGGGGGGGGGAAGAGACACATGTCACTCCAGTATGCAGGGAGAACACACTCCACTACACACACGTGTCCTTAACCATACTGCCATGAACAATTATGGGAAAAAACTAATGGAACACTTGCAGTTAATTAATTTTAGGTGAAGGCCCGAACAGGGGTTCAGAGAAGTCATGCCTGGCAAACCTCTTGGAGTTCTACGATAGAATGACTGAGCTCAGACAAGTCGGGTTGACTGAGTACTGTCAAGTGTTTGAAACCATGTGACACTATCAGGAAACATGTGACACTGTAACACGATAGCATGTGACACTGTAACATGATAGCATGTGACACTGTAACATGATAGCATGTGACACTGTAACACGATAGCATGTGACACTGTAACATGATAGCATGTGACACTGTAACATGATAGCATGTGACACTGTAACATGATAGCATGTGACACTGTAACATGATAGCATGTGCCACTATAACATGATAGCATGTGCCACTATAACATGATAGCATGTGCCACTATAACATGATAGCATGTGACACTATAACATGATAGCATGTGCCACTATAACATGATAGCATGTGCCACTATAACATGATAGCATGTGCCACTATAACATGATAGCATGTGCCACTATAACATGATAGCATGTGCCACTATCAGGAACCATTTGACACTGTCACCACATACAAGGCTCCTGTGGAAGCTAAAGAACCAGGCTGGAATAACAGACAGAGTGCTCACAGTGTGTGTGAAAAATTATTTCCAAATGCAAGACAATAAGAGAGGGAACCCATCTTAGTCCGTCCGACAAAGTCCAACAATGATCAGTGCCTGAAGCAGATAACTTAGTGAATTGGTCACTAGTGACGGTGAGCTTTTACGGGATCACCATAGCCCGTGCTACATGGACACTTCGTTCTTAGTAGCTAAATCGAAAACAAGAACAAGCCAGAAGCAATGATTGCCTCGTATGCATGAGAAACATAACTCATGAACTATTCACTTTGCTATCAGTGTTTTATGATTGAGTTGATAGGGAGACTCAAGATGAATCAAGTGTTGATAGAGACTCTAGTATGATTGATAAGTTGCAGGATGGGTCTAAAAAGTGGTTGCTAGACTTTAATGCAGACAACTGCAAGGTCGTGAGGACGGGGAAACGAGTAAGGCGTCCAGATAAACAACACGTAATGAAAGAGAAGATCTTAACAAAGAGTAAAATAAAGATATCTGGTAGGAGACATATCACTCATCCTATCTAGTGAGGTATACACAAATATAACCACATCAGCAGCATATGCTAAGCTGGAGAATATTACGACCGCATTCAGAAACCTGGATAAGGTTTACTTTACAATGCTATAAGGCCAACCATTGCTTGATCTGATAGCACCAGGGTCAATCCCTCACCCCACACCCCCACCCCCACTCCCCACCCCCACCCCCACTCCCCACCCCCTACCCCACACACCCCACACCTGGGGTGTGTGGGGTATCCACCTAGGGGCCTGGTGGATAGCGCGTAGGACTCGTAATTCTGTGGCGCGGGTTCGGTTCCCGCACCAGGCAGAAATAAATGGACAAAGTTTCTTTCACCCTGAATGCCCCTGTTATCTAGCAGTAAATAGGTACCTGGGAGTTAGTCAACTGTCACGGGCTGCTTCCTGGTGTGTGTGTGTGTGTGTGTGTGTGTGTGTGTGTGTGTGTGTGTGTGTGTGTGTGTGTGTGTGTGTGTGTGTGTGTGTGTGTGTGTGTGTGTGTGTGTGTGTGTGTGTGTGTGTGTGGTGTGGGAAAAAAATAGTAGTTAGTAAACAGTTGATTGACAGTTGAGAGGCGGGGCGAAAGAGCAAAGCTCAACCCCCGCAAACACAACTAGGTAAATACAACTAGGTGAATACACCCTCAACACCTCAAAAAACAGGTTTGCTACGACTCAAATCTCAATATCTGAAGATACTGAACTAGAAAATTCACTGCGGGAGTTGAACCTAATGAGAATGGAAGAATGAAAAATAGAGAAGGAACATAATCCAGACATACAAATTACTCAGAAATCAGTGAGAGACTGTTAGCTTGAGCAGCAACGTAACGAGAAGGTAAACAGGGAATCGACACTGGGATGCGCGGAAACGTCTTCACTGTAAGGCCAGTAAGCCAGTGGAACCAACTAGAAGTTGTAAGAGATCACTGCAGAGGAAAACCCAGGTTCCCAAAGCATTGCTAAACCCAAAACAATTTAGACGTCAGAGCTAAGAGATTAATGAAAAATTAGAGAGACATTAATGAATGGTTAATGAAGAGATTAATGAATGATTCATGAAACCATTCATTATGAGATGTGTCAGCAAGAGTCATTATAGAATCATACGTAAAGACGCAACAACCAAATCCACCAACATGAGTGTTAGAACAAGCTGGTTGCCGCCACCACCACTACCACCACCACCCACACGACCACTGTTGTCATGGACACCACCACCACCACCACCCACATGACGACCACCACCACCACTGTTGTCATGGACACCGCCACCACCACCACCACCACCACCACCACCCACACGACCACTGTTGTCATGGACACCACCACCACCACCACCACCACCACCACCACCACCACCATCCCCCACATGGCGACCACCACCACCACTGTTGCTACCGCCTTACTGTAACACGCAACAAAGGTTAACCTTATTCCGTGCCTAATGGAACAATGGGGGTTAAATCAATTTCCTCTCCAATTAAGGCCTCCATCTCTGGCACGTAACGAGGGAGGGGAGTCACCAGGAGAGACGGAGGAGGGTAGGGAGGAGGGGGACGAGGAGGAGGAGGAGGAGGAGGACGAGGAGGGGGACGAGGAGCAAGAGGAGTAAAAAAAAGAAGAGATAAAGAGACCAAGACAAATTCCAAGGGTCCCGTATATGACATATGAGAACTCTCACAACCAGAAAACACCAGACAACTATCACCTCTACCTTCTCCCCCCCCCATCACCCTCTCCCCATCCCCACTAACCCCCTCCCCATCCCCACTAACCCCCTCTCCATCCCCACTAACCCCCTCCCCATCCCCACTAACCCCCTCCCCATCCCCACTAACCCCCTCCCCATCCCCACTAACCCCCTCCCCATCCCCACTAACCCCCTCCCCATCCCCACTAACCCCCTCCCCATCACCACTAACCCCCTCCCCATCCCCACTAACCCCCTCCCCATCACCACCAACCATTGCCCCCCTCCCCAACAACCCTCCCCCCCTCATACAACCAACCCTCACCACACAACCAACCAACATCCACCACCACCACCAACATAACATATATTAATTTCTAATACACAACTGTTCCTGAACCATTAACAGTGAGGCTGACCAGCAGCTCCCCCCCCCCCCCCCCCTCATCAACATATATTCCTCATCCTGGTAAAACTAATATTCTCATTAGAATACACAACTGCTAAACCTATTTAACAGTCTTATAGGAAATGTGGGGGTTAAAATCCATTAGGAAATAGTCAATATTAATGCTATATAATGGGATAGATCCTGAACCTCTAGCCTCCTCAAGCACACACACACACACACGCTACTGACTTAATCCGGAAAAAGTCCAAAGTTAAAAAGTCCATCCTTTGATAAAAAAAAATTATCTTCTGAGATGGGGATATTTTAGCATCACATATATGGCTCTGGACACACACTATGCAACCTTGTATACAATGGGTTTTGATCCCATTGTATACAAAACCCATACAATGGGTTTTGTATATGAATCAATGTTGTCATTGATTCATCACATTCTTGTGATTACCTTCTACATCGACAGGTTGTCTGGTGAAAAATCATTCACTTATGGAAAGAATGGGTATAAAAAAATATATATTCAATCAGCCTTCAAATAATATTCCTTGTTCAGATATCCTCATGCTAAGTTTGTGTACAAGGCAGTCACGCCCCAAACAACAGTCATCAATCACCAGTTACTGCGTTAAAGTGGTGTGATTGGAAGTAGTAACAGGTACTCATCCCAGTCAAATGGTCCTTCGAACCAGATAAGAAAGTACCGTGTACCTAAAATGGTCCATGATAAGTATGGTCTTCTTGGTGAAGGGGCTAGATTGGCAAGGGCGGTCTTTCCAAACATATAAGTGAAAGAACATTTAGTCACAAATGGTCCTGGTAAGTCTTAATGACACAAATAAAATGGCCAGGGCTCTTATAATTAAAGCTCAGACTTTAATGTAGTCTAATCAATTTATACAGACCAAATCTGTATCCAGGTAAAAGGTGAGGTGAATGAGGCAATTTAATCATGCATCAAGATCCTAGATGACCCAATAATTGTAAATCAGAAGAAAATTACTTCTTCCTGTAGTGAACTCATAAATAACTACCATCAATAATTTTATAACCATTATAGAGGGACAGGGACAGAGGGGAGGGGAGGGACATTATAAACATAATAATTTCAACATTTTTTATCAATTATTGCCTGGATTTGTATCTCAGTTGACTCAAGTCTTTGTGGGCTTCATCACTATCAAATATTTTTAAGACATCCAATATTAACATAGACTTTTTAATATACATCAGTTGTTAAGCCACACATGGCAGAATTATCATTCGTATATTGCTGAGAAATCATTAATTTGTGGAAAATCTTAATATAAATAAATACATTATATATTAATTTGCATCAATATTTTATATTTCAAATACTACATCAATAATTATTTTGAAAATAGTTTTTTTTTACATTTGTATTGTCAAAGCTTTTTTTGTAAACACCATGCTTAGGTACACGTATATTTATGCAGTTATCCTAGACTATATACAAGGTTGCATAGTGTGTGTCCAGAGCCATATATGTGATGCTAAAATATCCATATCTCACAAGATAACTTTTTTTTAACACATTTAGGTACATGTGCATTTGTGCAGCCACCCTAGACTATATGAAGGGGAGTAGTAGGCATCCATCAGTCTCAGGAGACTATGGAGTTGTGCTCTGGTTGTCGGTCTGGAGTGGCCTCTCCAAGGGCGCAAAGCCATGGCAGGTTGATACGGGGAAGAAGCTGTTACCCATGCAGCAGGGTAACTGCATGGGTAACAGCTCCCTCCCTACCCTCTCCACGGCGCCGAAAGCCTCCAATGGAAAGGCAAACGCCAATACGATTGGTTCCAGCGCCGTCAGTGTGTCAAGCTTTTTTTTATTATTATTATTAAAATATGAGGTACATCTGCATTAGTGCAGCTACCCTAGACTATATGAAGTGGAGTACAGTGTGTCAAAAGAAAAAAGCTAACTAGGTGATGCTAAAAAATCCCCATCACTTTGTAATTTTTTCAAATAAATCTGTGGTAATCTCTCACCATATTTAAGTGTAAATCATTACTGCAGACTGTTATAAGGTAGAGATTCATTTATATCTCCAAGTGAGATCATTAAATTCCATAGAAATATAAGACTTTGTAGTGCCTGTTGTTCCGTATTATAAGGCTGGAAGCTATTTAACTCCTATATTAGAGATTGGATGTAACTCCACAGCTTTTGCAGAGTGCTGGGGGTTAGTTAGCGCATATACCATTACATACGATGATTTAGAAGACGAACTTGCTGTACACAAAACTATATTATAGAACACTTACAAAAAGTTAGATGAAATTTGTGAAAGATAAATATTGTTATCATAATGTAGAGAAGAAAGATAAGAAAGACTTGAGAGTCTTCACCTGTGGCATACTACCCTGGGGGACTGTCTGTCTGTCTGGCGGTCTGTCCATCTGTCTGGTGGTTTGCCTGTCTGCTTGCTGGATGGTCTGTCTGTTTTCCCTTTTTTAGTACATTATTCCTTGTATAACAAAGGGTTTGTAGCCTGCGTCTTGCTCAGAAAATAGTTAACACAAATTGCAAAATTTCCTGACTAAAGCTTTTCCTTCATACAAGATCTGTAATTTGATTAGATTGTTTCGCCTAGCTCCCATCTCTGTCTCTCCTAACTGGCTCTATTTCCTTCACTGTCTAGGTCTCCCTCTTCCTTTCTGTTCCCCTCTCCCTAAATTACCCATTCCTTCACCGTTCCCCTCTCCCTTCCCCTCTCAGCGTCCTTGATAAACAGCAGCAGCTCACGCTACGAATAATAGAGTCCACCACCCACCTACTCACCAGCTTGGCTCCAACGACCAGAGAATCTGCAGCCATATCCCTCGCTCTGTTTACCCTTGGGCTCTCCGCGCCTTCATGACTTCCCGCCAAAAAGTGTCGCATCAGCCAACAGCTGACCCATTTGGCGGGAACTGCGCCACAGACACGCCTTCGGATCTAAACAAGCAAGTGTGTGGTTGACATGCAAGAATAATGCACGAGATGATGGAATGCACTAGCAACACGAGTGAAGACGCTCAACTGTTTTGCTTGGCTGTATTATTTGCATAAAGTATCATTGGATGAAATGTGAATGTGTGTACTTAAATTTTTCGTCTATTTGTACTCATCTTTTTATGCCTGCAGGATCGAGCTTTAGCTCTTGGACCCCAGCTATTCTAGCCGTTTTAAATTATGAATGGAGTTCCTTCTACAGAGTGTTCATTTAGTTCATTCCATTTTCCCACTACTCTTACGCTAAAAGAAAACGTTCTCACATCTCTGACTCATTTTTGATTCTCAAGTTGTTCTATTGTTATTCATTCTTAACCTCTTCTATTTTCCACTCTTTCTATGCCTTAGTATTTTATGTCTCTATCATGTCTCCCCTCTTTCCTTTACTCTAGTAATGTCAGGTCTAGTTCTTAAGTCTTCTTCATAATTCATCCCTCGCAATTCTGAAATGAGCCTCATTGCAAGCATGTACTCACCTAGTTGTACTCACCTAGTTGTGCTTGCGGGGGTTGAGCTCTGGCTCTTTGGTCCCGCCTCTCAACTGTCAATCAACAGGTGTACAGGTTCCTGAGCCTATTGGGCTCTATCATATCTACACTTGAAACTGTGTATGGAGTCAGCCTCCACCACATCACTTCCTAATGCATTCCATTTGTCAACCACTCTGACACTAAAAATGTTCTTTCTAATATCTCTGTGGCTCATTTGGGCACTCAGTTTCCACCTGTGTCCCCTAGTGCGTGTGCCCCTTGTGTTAAACAGCCTGTCTTTATCTACCCTGTCAATATCATGACAGTCATATCATGTGTGTGTGTGTCTGCGTGTGTGTGTGTATGTGTGTGTGTGTGTGTGTGTGTGTGTGTGTGTGTGTGTGTGTGTGTGTGTGTGTGTGTGTACTTACCTAATTGTACTTACCTAATTGTGCTTGCGGGGGTTGAGCTCTGGCTCTTTGGTCCCGCCTCTCAACCGTCAATCAACTGGTGTACAGATTCCTGAGCCTATTGGGCTCTATCATATCTACATTTGAAACTGTGAATGGAGTCAGCCTCCACCACATCACTTCCTAATGCATTCCATTTGCTAACTACTCTGACACTGAAAAAGTTCTTTCTAACGTCTCTGTGGCTCATTTGGGTACTCAGCTTCCACCTGTGTCCCCTTGTTCGCGTCCCACCAGTGTTGAAAAGTTCGTCCTTGTTTACCCGGTCGATACCCCTGAGGATTTTGTAGGTTGTGATCATGTCCCCCCTTACTCTTCTGTCTTCCAGTGTCGTGAGGTGCATTTCCCGCAGCCTTTCCTCATAACTCATGCCTCTTAGTTCTGGGACTAGTCTAGTAGCATACCTTTGGACTTTTTCCAGCTTCGTCTTGTGCTTGACAAGGTACGGGCTCCATGCTGGGGCCGCATACTCCAGGATTGGTCTTACATATGTGGTGTACAAGATTCTGAATGATTCCTTACACAGGTTCCTGAACGCCGTTCTGATGTTAGCCAGCCTCGCATATGCCGCAGACGTTATTCTCTTTATGTGGGCTTCAGGAGACAGGTTTGGTGTGATATCAACTCCTAGATCTTTCTCTCTGTCTGTTTCATTAAGTACTTCATCTCCTATTCTGTATTCTGTGCCTGGCCTCCTGTTTCCACTGCCTAGTTTCATTACTTTGCATTTACTCGGGTTGAACTTCAACAGCCATTTGTTGGACCATTCACTCAGTCTATCCAGGTCATCTTGTAGCCTCCTACTATCATCCTCTGTTTCAATCCTCCTCATAATTTTTGCATCGTCGGCAAACATTGAGAGGAACGAATCTATACCCTCTGGGAGATCATTTACATATACCAGAAACAGTATAGGTCCAAGGACTGACCCCTGCGGGACTCCACTTGTGACGTCTCGCCAATCTGAGACCTCACCCCTCACACAGACTCGTTGTCTCCTGTTGCTTAGGTATTCCTCTATCCACCGGAGTACCTTCCCTCTCACTCCAGCCTGCATCTCCAACTTTCGCACTAGCCTCTTGTGGGGCACTGTATCAAAGGCTTTCTGACAATCCAAAAATATGCAGTCTGCCCACCCTTCTCTTTCTTGCCTTATTTTTGTTGCCTGGTCGTAGAATTCAAGTAACCCTGTGAGGCAGGACCTGCCATCCCTGAACCCATGTTGATGCTGTGTTACAAAGTTCCTTCGCTCCAGATGCTCCACTAGTTTTTTTCGCACAATCTTCTCCATCAGCTTGCATGGTATGCAGGTTAGGGACACTGGCCTGTAGTTCAGTGCCTCCTGTCTATCCCCTTTCTTGTATATCGGGACTACGTTAGCTGCTTTCCAAGTATCTGGCAGTTCCCCTGTTGCCAGTGATTTGTTATACACTATGGAGAGTGGTAGGCTCAGTTCTCTTGCTCCTTCCTTTAGAACCCAAGGGGAGATTCCATCTGGGCCTATAGCCTTCGTCACGTCCAACTCTAGTAAACACTTCCTTACTTCCCCACTGGTAATCTCAAACTCTTCCAGTGGTTCCTGGTTAGCTATTCCCTCACTTACCTCTGGAATTTCTCCTTGTTCTAAGGTGAAGACCTCCTGGAATTTCTTATTCAATTCCTCACACACTTCCTTGTCATTTGTAGTGAATCCTTCCGCCCCTATCCTTAATCTCATAACCTGTTCCTTTACTGTTGTTTTTCTCCTAATGTGGCTATGCAACAATTTAGGCTGAGTCTTTGCCTTGCTTGCGATGTCATTTTCGTATTGTCTTTCTGCCTCTCTTCTCATCCTGACATATTCATTCCTGGCATTCTGGTATCTTTCTCTGCTCTCCAGTGTCCTGTTATTCCTATAGTTTCTCCATGCCCTTTTACTTTGCTGCTTAGCTAGCCTACATCTTTGATTAAACCATGGGTTTCTCATCTTCATTTCTCCGTTTTCCTTTTGGACTGGGACAAACTTGTTTGCTGCGTCCTTGCACTTCTGCGTGATGTAATCCATCATATCTTGGGCCGTCTTTCCCCTGAGCTCTGTTTCCCATGCTATATCTGTTAGGAATTTTCTTATCCCCTCATAGTTTCCCTTTCGGTATGCTAACCTTTTGGTTTCGGTATCCCTCCTCGAGTTCAATAACCCTTCTTCAATCAAGTACTCAAACACCAGTACACTGTGGTCGCTCATTCCTACTGGGTCCTCAAAACCGATTTCTCTTATGTCGGAGTCGTTCAGAGTGAAGACTAGGTCGAGTCTCGCTGGTTCGTCATTGCCTCTCATCCTTGTGGGTTCTCCGACATGCTGCGTTAAAAAGTTGCTTGTCACCACCTCCAATAGTTTGGCTCTCCACGTATCCTCGCCTCCATGCGGTTCCTTGTTCTCCCAGTCAATCTTTCCGTGATTGAAGTCGCCCATGATGAGCAGGTGGGATCTATTTCTACAGGCAGCAGAGGCTGCCCTCTCAATTATAGTGTTAACTGCCTTGTTGTTGTTTTCATACTCTTGACTGGGTCTCCTGTCATTTGGTGGAGGGTTGTATATTACTGCTACTACTATTCTTGGTCCTCCCATTGTTATGGTGCCTGCTATGTAGTCTCTGAACTCCTCACAGCCCGGGATGGCCATCTCCTTAAAACTCCATTCCCTTCTCATGAGTAGGGCCACTCCGCCTCCTCCTCTACCTTCCCTCTCTTTCCTTATTACTGTATACTCCTGGGGAAACACGGCATTCGTTATGATTCCAGAGAGTTTTGTTTCAGTGAGTCCGATTACATCTGGGTTAACTTCTTGTGCTCTTTCCCTTAGTTCACTTGTCTTGCTTGTGATCCCATCTATGTTCGAGTACATCACCCTGAAACTGACTCTCTTCTGCTTCTTTTCTGGGGGGGACCTTTGGGATCTGGGGTGAGTGGGAGCTGGGGGGACCTGGCACGGGGGGATTGGTGGAGGAGGGAGGGCTTGGGGTGGTGGGGGAGAGGGGGAGGGTACAGGGGGTGGATAAGAGGGGGAGGGTACAGGGGGTGGATAAGAGGGGGAGGGTACAGGGGGTGGATAAGAGGGGGAGGGTACAGGGGGTGGGTAAGAGAGGGAGGGTTGGGGAAGCATGGGGGGAGGAGAGGCTGTGGGGGATAGGGGAGATGGGGGGGCTTGGGGGAAGAGAAAAGGGTGGAGGGCTTGGGGGGCGTGGGGGAAAAGGGAGGGCTGAGGTGGGTGAGGAAGAGGGGAGGGTTTAGGGGAGTGGGGGAGAGGGGAAGACTTAGGTGGGGTGGGGGAGAGTGGGGGGCTTAGGGGGGGAGGGGGAGAAGGGAGGGCATGGGGGTGGGAGAGACGGGAAGGCATGTGGGAGAAGGGAGGGCATGGGGGATGGGGGAGAAGGGAGGTCCTGGGGAGAGGGGTGAGGGGGAGAAGGGGGGTGAGTGGGGGGTGGGGGGTGGGTGGGGGGAGGGTGCCCTAGGTGGGTACTTAGTGGGGGGCTGACAGGGGATGGGGCAGGTTGGGTGTCTGTTGGGTAGAATTTGGGGGTGGTGCCCCAATCCCTGTGGCTGTTGCACTGTTTGAGGAGGGTTCTCCACTTCCCTCTGGGATTGTAGGGTTCTGGGTTGTGGTACTCTGATTTCCTTCTCTCTTCCTGCGCTCCTTCCTCGCGTCTGCTGTCCGTATTCTCTCTTCCCTTGTCATATCCCTCTGCAGGAATATTTTCTTGAACTTCTCTACACCTTTTAGACAACACTTCCTTGCTAGCAGTTCCTCTTTCGCGATTTCGCTCATGAAAACCACCTTTATCATTCGGTCTCTGTCCTTGTTGTACTTTCCAAGCCTGAAAACCTTTTCAACATTTCGCTCAGCTCCCTCCATCCTTACCTCTTTAAGGATCTCTTTAATCATGTTTTTGTCCTTGTCTCTCCGCTCCTTTGGTCTGGTCCCTGTTTGTTCTTCAATGCCTGCTACTACTACTGCTCTATTTCTCTCTATCAGCCGGCTAGTACATCTAGCTGCTTCCTGAGAGGAAGCCACTTCCATGGCAACTTCCTTAACCGCAGACCTAGCTTCAGGGCTCTTTTTAAGCATTTCAGCAAATGAGATCTGGGTTGTGGTGGTCCCCTCCACAGTAGCATTCCCATCTCCCTGGGGTACGGTTTGTGCCTGGTATTGTGGAAGAGTCTCCTTTAGGTATCTTATCTCCTCCTTTGCTGCCCTTAAATCATCTTGCAGGTTGGCTACTGTCTCCCTCATTACCCTCAGTCCTTCACTGAATTCATTCTGCATTTGCTGGAGTACTTCCTTCATCCAGGCTTCCTGTTCCATCCCATCCTCTGTGTTTGTTCCAGTTGTGAATTTCCTGCGTTTGGCAGTCAGAGTTCGTCTCCCTTCCATGATTTCCCTATGAGTGTGTGTGTGTGTGTGTGAGAGAGAGAGAGAGAGAGAGAGAGAGAGAGAGAGAGAGAGAGAGAGAGAGAGA
Source organism: Procambarus clarkii (assembly GCF_040958095.1). Classification (NCBI taxonomy): domain Eukaryota; kingdom Metazoa; phylum Arthropoda; class Malacostraca; order Decapoda; family Cambaridae; genus Procambarus; species Procambarus clarkii. The sequence goes on along the minus strand of NC_091209.1, from coordinate 11,747,487 downwards.
GAGAGAGAGAGGAGAGAGAGAGAGAGAGAGAGAGAGAGAGACAGACAGACACAGAGAGAGAGAGGGGGGGAGGGAGAGAGAGGGGGGAGGAAGAGAGAGAGGGGGAGGAAGAGAGAGAGGGGTGGGAGCGAGAGAGGGGGAGGGAGAGAGAGGGGGGAGGAAGAGAGAGAGGGGGAGGAAGAGAGAGAGGGGTGTGTGTGTGTGTGTGTGTGTGTGTGTGTGTGTATGTGTAATATAAACATAGCCATTCACACATATATGAATGCATCCTATATTCGCTTACATTACACGTACATACACATTCAGTCATATACATGCTATCTCCTCAGCATACACACAATTTAACAATACACACACACACACACACACACACACACACACACACACACACACACACACACACACACACACACACACACACACACACACACACATATATATATATATATATATATATATATATATATATATATATATATATATATATATATATATATATATATATATATATATATATATGTCGTACCTAGTAGCCAGAACGCACTTCTCAGCCTACTATGCAAGGCCCGATTTGCCTAATAAGCCAAGTTTTCCTAAATTAATATATTTTCTCTAATTTTATTCTTATGAAATGATAAAGCTACCCATTTTATTATGTATGAGGTAAATATTTTTTTATTGGAGTTAAAATTTACGTAGATATATGACCGAACCTAACCAACCCTACCTAACCTAACCTAACCTATCTTTATAGGTTAGGTTAGGTTAGGTAGCCGAAAAAGGTAGGTTAGGTTAGGTTAGGTAGGTTAGGTAGTCGAAAAAACATTAATTCATGAAAACTTGGCTTATTAGGCAAATTGGGCCTTGCATAGTAGGCTGAGAAGTCCGTTCTGGCTACTAGGTACGACATATATATATATATATATATATATATATATATATATATATGTCGTACCTAGTAGCCAGAACGCACTTCTCAGCCTACTATGCAAGGCCCGATTTGCTTAATAAGCCAAGTTTTCATGAATTAATATATTTTCTTTAATTTTTTTCTTATGAAATGATAAAGCTACCCATTTCATTATGTATGAGGTCAATTTTTTTTTATTTGAGTTAAAATTAACGTAGATATATGACCGAACCTAACCAACCCTACCTAACCTAACCTAACCTATCTTTATAGGTTAGGTTAGGTTAGGTAGCCGAAAATGTTAGGTTAGGTTAGGTTAGGTAGGTTAGGTAGTCGAAAAAGCATTAGTTCACCAAAACTTGGCTTAATAGGCAAATCGGGCCTTGCATAGTAGGCTGAGAAGTGCGTTCTGGCTACTAGGTACGACATATATATATATATATATATATATATATATATATATATATGTCGTACCTAATAGCCAGAATGCACTTCTCAGCCTATTATGCAAGGTCCGATTTGCCTAATAAGCCAGGTTTTCCTGAATTAATTGTTTTTCGACTACCTAACCTAACCTAACTGATAAAGATAGGTTAGGTTAGGTTAGGTAGGGTTGGTTAGGTTCGGTCATATATCTACGTTAATTTTAACTCCAATAAAAAAAAATTGACCTCATACATAATGAAATGGGTAGCTTTATCATTTCATAAGAAAAAAATTAGAGAAAATTTATTAATTCAGGAAAACTAGGCTTATTAGGCAAATTGGGCCTTGCATAGTAGGCCGAGAAGTGCGTTCTGGCTACTAGGTACGACACATATATATATATATATATATATATATATATATATATATATATATATATATATATATATATATATATATATATATATATATATATATATACAAAGTTTAACCAATAAATAAGAAACACCAATATGAGTACAGTGAGTGCAGAATCATTTTATTCTTAGATGTGTGATATGCCCGTCATTCTCATATATAATTTTTTCCGACTCCACCTCCTGTGAGCACGCAGGTATCTTTTATACCGTGGAGGTTTGCCCCATGGGTGAGTCAGGTCTTGCGCAGGACGTGATTACAGCCACCTGAGAGCTTTAGTTTGTGGCTTTGTTACCACCTAAATATATTAGAATCTATTCACACTGCTAAAATGGAATTCGAGTTGAATAATTCAAGTCACAGTGAATTAATTAATATCAGAGTCACTTCCGTGCCTCCCTCCCCCTCTCCCTCCCTCCTTACCTCTTTTCCTCCCTCTCTCCCGCCCTTACGTCCTCCATTTCTCCCTCCTTCACCCTTTCCTCCCACTCTAGTTCCCTCCCTCCCTCCCTCCCTCTCTCTCTCTCTCCCTCTCTCCACCTCCCTCCCTCCCTACCTCTGTCTCCCTCCCTCCCTCCCTCCTTCCATCCCCCCCCCTCTCTCTCTCTCTCTCTCTCTCTCTCTCTCTCTCTCTCTCTCTCTCTCTCTCTCTCTCTCTCTCTCTCTCTCTCTCTCTCTCTCTCTCTCTCACTCTCTCTCCCTCCGTCTCCCTCTCTCTCTCCCTCTCCCTCCCTCCCTCTCTCCCTCCCTCCCTCTCTCCCTCCCTCCCTCTCTTCCTCTCTCCCTCCCTCTCTTCCTCCCTCCCTCCCTCCTTCCCTCCTTCCCTCCCTCCCTCCCTCCCTCCCTTTCTCAGTCCTGCTCTTCCTCCTCCTCATCCGCCGAATCAATCGAAGACCACTAGAACTTCCAGGAAGCAAGAGACGCAGAGGTGGTGAAGAGAGAGCACAAATACAATGGAATGGAGGAAGGATAATACGAGATGAATGAGAGGGAGAAGAAACAAAAGATTAACGTACACAGGGGAGAAAATAGAAGAGAGAGAACAAATGAAAGGAGAGGAAGGCTGGAAAGAGGAGAGGGAGGAGAAAGAATAGAGAGAGAGGAGAGAGAGGAGAGAGGAAGAGTATGGACAGAGGGGGGAAAAGAAAAGGATAAAAAAAGGGATAGTCATATATAAGAGAACATGGGACTTGCTTTGAAATATTAAACTTTCGCTGAAACATGAAACGTTCATGTCCTCCTCTAAGCGGACGGACGGACGGACGGATCGACGGACGGACGGACGGACGGACCGACGGACCGACGGACGGACGGGCGGACGACCTCGGTAGAAAAATGGCAAAAATTTTTAATGGCATACCTGAAGGTCCTCTCTGAGACATGGTGGCACGCATCTAATGCTTCATGCTGCCTCACTCTCACTCATGCTGGCTCACTCTCACTCATGCTGGCTCACTCTCACTCATGCTGGCTCACTCTCACTCATGTTGCCTCACTCACTCATGCTGGCTCACTCTCACTCATGCTGGCTCACTCTCACTCATGCTGGCTCACTCTCACTCATGCTGGCTCACTCTCACTCATGTTGCCTCACTCTCACTCATGCTGGCTCACTCTCACTCATGCTGGCTCACTCACTCATGTTGCCTCACTCTCACTCATGCTGGCTCACTCTCACTCATGCTGGCTCACTCTCACTCATGCTGCTTCACTCTCACTCATGCTGCTTCACTCTCACTCATGCTGGCTCACTCTCACTCATGTTGCCTCACTTTCATGTTCACTCTCACTCATGCTGCCTCACTCTCACTCATACTGCCTCACTCTCACTCATGTTCTTTGACTTCCTCTCTCTCTCTCTCTCTCTCTCTCTCTCTCTCTCTCTCTCTCTCTCTCTCTCTCTCTCTCTCTCTCTCTCTCTCTCTCTCTCTCTCTCTCTCTCTCTCTCTCTCTCTCTCTCTCTCTCTCTCTCTCTCTCTCTCTCCCCTGCTGACAAAGTCAATTACCTGGCCGAGAAAATAACTTGGGGCCAGTAATCACCTGGGTCAGTAATTACTTCCTTTAACTCTTTAGAGTCCACCACATGACTTTTAACAGCTTCTACCCCCTCAACCACGTGGCCACACCCAACCACGCGCCCACACCCAACCACGTGGCCACACCCAACCACGCGGCCACACCCAACCACGAGGCCACACTCAACCACGTGGCCACACCCAACCACGTGCCCACACCCAACCACGTGCCCACGCCCAACCACGTGGCCACACCCAACCACGTGCCCACACCCAACCACGCGGCCACACCCAACCACGTGGCCACACCCAACCACGTGCCCACACCCAAACACACGTCTACAACCAAACATACATCCACCAACAAACATACGCTACACAACAAAGGCAATACCTCTGTATATAATCTAGGGACAAAGAACATATCTCATTGCGTATATTTTCTTGGCTATTTCGGTACAAATAATGACAAGAGTGTTTAACGATTTGGCAAGCACGTGAAACATTCCGTGCACAACACTTTGGCTTACTCTGTATGTTGTGCATGCCGTGCCTAGCCTTCAGACTTGCCCTGCACGGGTAACCCACCGTGCCCAGCCTTCAGACTTGCCTTGTACGGGTAACCCACCGTGCCCAGCCTTCAGACTTGCCCTGCACGGGTAACCCACCGTGATCAGCCTTCAGGCTTGCCCTGCACGGGTAACCCACCGTGCCCAGCCTTCAGACTTGCCCTGCACGGGTAACCAACCGTGCCCAGCCTTCAGACTTGCCCTGCACGGGTAACCCACCGTGCCCAGCCTTCAGACTTGCCCTGCATAGGTAACCCACCGTGCCCAGCCTTCAGACTTGCCTTGCACGGGTAACCCACCGTGCCCAGCCTTCAGACTTGCCCTGCACGGGTAACCCACCGTGATCAGCCTTCAGGCTTGCCCTGCACGGGTAACCCACCGTGCCCAGCCTTCAGACTTACCCTGTATGTGGTACACTTGTCTCCAGCCTTCAGGCTTGCGCCCCTGTGTAATCTTATATTTAGTTGTACACTTCGTGTACAACTAAATGCAAGATTATACCATTTTAATGGAAACCGAAAAGTACAATTTATATTGTAGAGGAAGAGAAACGTGAGACAAGGCCACTACCAGAACAGAGGCATCAGAGTACAATAATCGCTTGTGGACGTGCGCTGGCTTGGTTTGGTGTTGGACTTAAGGCCTCTCAACCTCACCAGGCTTATTAAGGCCGCCACAATTGTTTACTCACCACCAGCAAGTATACTTTAAGACCTAAACATTGTCCAAAACTAATGTATATACACCGACAAGCTGTGTACACCTCTCTGTGTATACAGCTTCTCTGTGTACACCTCTGTGTGTACAGCTTCTCTATGTACACCTCTGTGTGTACAGCTTCTCTATGTACACCTCTGTGTGTACACCTCTGTGTACACCTCTGTGTGTACAGCTTCTCTGTGTACACCTCTCTGTGTACAGCTTCTCTGTGTACACCTCTGTGTGTACACCTGTGTACACCTCTGTGTACACCTGTGTACACCTCTGTGTATACAGCTTCTCTGTGTACACCTGTGTGTATACAGCTTCTCTGTGTACATCTCTGTGTGTACAGCTTCTCTATGTACACCTCTGTGTGTACAGCTTCTCTATGTATACCTCTGTGTGTACATCTTCTCTATGTACACCTCTTCCTTACTCGCAGCCAAGTATACCTTCCGAACATCACAGGATGGCAACACTTAATAATACTGCCATCGGGGGTGTCATATTTCAACCCGTTCTCGCAAATTCGTAAAGTCAATATTGACTTATTAACTACGTGCATAGGTGATATACTAAACATAATAGATACCCTTAAAAAGATTCATAGAAAACACCGACCTTACCTAACCTTGTTAGTATCTTAAGATAAGCATCTTATTGCTTCGTAATTACAATTATTACTTAACCTATACCTATTATAGGTTAGGTAATAATTGTAATTACGAAGCAATAAGATGCTTATCTTAAGATACTAACAAGGTTAGGTAAGGTCGGTGTTTTCTATGAATCTTTTTAAGGGTATCTATTATGTTAAGTATGTCACCTATGCACATATTTAATAAGTCAATATTGACTTATTAAATTTGCGAGAACGGGTTGCATATTTTGATTCATGTTTTACGATGGGGGGGGGGGGTGAAGGCTGGGGGAGTAGTGGAACAACTTACTACACGTGGCAGCTGCTGATGTCGTCAGGAAGACAGCAGCTGGCGCCGCACCAGCAGGGGTACCAGCAGGGATACCAGCACCAGCCCTGGGTAATGGTAGCATAACACGTTACTATCCTGGCCGCCCTTACTTAGCCAGCACTTTCGGAGGGAATGGGCTGAGCAGGGAAAGAGGGATGAAAGTAGGGGAGGGCAGGAGTGGTGGTGATTGGGGTACCAGCAGGGGTACCAGCGCCAGCCCTGGGGTAATGGTAGCATAACACGTTACTATCCTGGCCGCCCTTACTTAGCCAGCACTTTCGGAGGGAATGGGCTGAGCAGGGAAAGAGGGATGAAAGTAGGGGAGGGCAGGAGTGGTGGTGATTGGGGAAGGCAGGGGTGGTGGAGATAATGAAGGGCAGGGGTGGTGTGGGGTAGAGGAAGGTAGGGGGGGGGGTACACCTACACCTGTACACCTCGATCACCGTGTGTACGACGGGCCAGTGTACACCTTGGGGGTCGATCGACCCCAAGTTATAGGTTTTGGTCTCCTGGGGCTAGATTCACGAAAGCACTTACGAACGTGTACATCTTTCCTCAATCTTTGACGGCTTTGGTTACATTTATTAAACAGTTTACAAGGATGAAAACTTCCCAATCTACTGTTGTTATTGTTATAAACAGCCTCCTGGTGCTTCAGAGCTCATTAACTGTTTAATAATTGTAAACAAAGCCGCAAAAGATTGAGAAAAGATGTACAGGTTCGGAAGTGCTTTTGTGAATCTGGCCCCTGGACCAGGATTCGACAATCATTTACTCCACCACTCACGACACCTGTACACCTTCCCACAATCACTCAAGATAAGACTGCATTTATTAAACAGTTTATGAGCTCCAAAGCACTTGGAGACACCGAAAAATTTGAATTTGGACTCACCGGAAAAGGTTTGGTATGTTGTTAATCTGAGGCCTAATACATGCTATCTGGGGCCTAATACATGCTATCTGAAGCCTAACCATGCTATCTGAGGCCTAATACATGCTATCTGAGGCCTAATACATGCTATCTGAGGCCTAATACATGCTATCTGAGGCCTAATACATGCTATCTGAGGCCTAATACATGCTATATAAGGCCTAATACATGCTATCTGAGGCCTAATAAATGCTATCTGTGGCCGAATACATGCTATCTGAGGCCTAATACATGCTATCTGAGGCCTAATACATGCTATCTGAGGCCTAATACATGCTATCTGAGACCTGGTACAGCAACCCGTCCTCTTACAAATTACGTCGCTTTTCGCTCGTATCAAATTACCGCCAAAAATGGCCGTAATATGAAAATAAAAAATAATTGAAACAAATTTGGATTTGTTTTTTCCAAAGCAGGAAGTTAAGGGTCCTCTGGCAGGTTAAGAGGGCAGGAAGTTCTCCCAAGGTTTCAAAACGTCATGAAAACCGTTAATTTAACGTTTCCTCTCCTAACAGACTAAGCCAGAGGACACAAAACAGAAAACGGGACAGCCCTGGAAACACACACCGTAACTGTCTTTATTTTCTGCTAGTTACAACTTGTAATAAAGTTCTTACATCTTGGCTTAACGTATTTATGACGTATTAGAACGTTGTTACAACTTGCTATATTGGTTGTTTTAACTAGTTAGGAGGTGTTAAAACTAGTTCGAACGTTGTAGCAACGTCGTAGTTTCGGTGTGTGTTTGGCGGGTATTACTTTCGTGAGCCGATTTCATTTTAAATTACGTCTTTTTTTAGCCTGAACGCGCATACGAGCGAAAGGCGACACAATTCGTAAGAGGATGATGAATTAGTACAATTGAATGATTATGATGTTTATCATATTATTGAATTGAAATATGATGAATTATCATATTATTCATCAGATGAATACAGTACTCATCAGTGCAATACTAACCCTAGGAATATTTAAGTTTAATTTTTATTTTAGGGTTTTCTGGAATCTTTTTTTTTAAGTGAATAGTGCCAAATTCTCCGATCTAAATGTCCATTTCGTCTATATATGTACGATGGTATAGAGCGTTACAAAAAGTGCTATCTAAACAGGAGGATGGGTTGCTCTATGCACGGGTGCGGGCTGCTCCAAGCAACAGCCTGTTGGACCAAGTTATCACAAGACGAACCTGGCCTCATGCCGGGCTCGGGGAGTAGAAGAACTCCCGAAACCCTCTCCAGGTATGTTCCAGGTATGGTAGACACGATTGTTATAGTCTATCGCTCTCTTATTCGCTCTCGCTATCTCTCGTTCGCTCTCGCTCGTTCCCGCTGTCTCTCTCCTCCGCTCTCGTTCTCTTTCGTTCGCTCTCGCTCTCTCTCTCTCTCTCTCTCTCGCTCTCTTCCTTTAATCCTTCCGTCTCCCCTCTCCCCCTCCCCCCCCCCCCCCAGCACACATTATCCGCCTCACTTCACTAACCCATTAAAAATAGACAAATACCCCGCCACGGAACTCTCCACAATGTGTAATGACTTGTAAAGGCTTGTTGCTCGTCCTCCCTGTCGTGTGGCACCGTGTCGTCCAGTGCCGTGTCAGGTGGTGTGGCACCGTGTCGTCCAGTGCCGTGTCAGGTCGTGTGGCACCGTGTCGTCCAGTGCCGTGTCAGGTCGTGTGGCACCGTGTCGTCCAGTGCCGTGTCAGGTGGTGTGGCACTGTGTCATCCAGTGCCGTGTCAGGTGGTGTGGCACCGTGTCGTCCAGTGCCGTGTCAGGTGGTGTGGCACTGTGTCATCCAGTGCCGTGTCAGGTGGTGTGGCACCGTGTCGTCCAGTGCCGTGTCAGGTGGTGTGGCACTGTTACGGACTCGTCGCCCTTGTCAGGGAGTAGAGTGGCAGCTCCAGCGCCATCTAAGAGTCCGCACCCAAACTCCCCGGGAATAGTACATAATGTGGACACTGCCATCTGGTGGTGGTTATCTAGAACCTGCAGATGGCTAAAGATTCCCGCCTTGGTCAGCCAGAGGGGCCGTTGTGAGTGACCTCTGGTGAGGTGACGCATCAAGACCAGCGCCACCTAGTGTGTGCTACAGAGCACAATGTCAACTCCGCAGTGGGTTAGTGGTATTTCCTAGTTCACCAGTACCGGCTAGGTCATTGATGACGTTTTTGTGTCCACAGAGGTGACGTCTGGGGGCAGCGGTACTGGAGAGGGTACAGGCCTCATCTTGGGCAGTCCACAGTCTCCCTACATGGTCCCGGAAACGACCAAGTAAGCCGCCGCCGATGAAGCAGTGTGGTAGCTGCTAGTGCTTTAGTGTTGAAGAGATCGGCGTACCTTTGGGTCTGGCTTAGGGGAGAGACTGACGACAGGGAGGTGACTGTTGAGTAGTGCTGCTAGCTGGTCGCTATAGACTGCTGCCAGGGGATGGCTACCCCTGTATTGTGACCCCACTCAGCGTGTGGCTGAGGTACTCTGCCAGCGAGTAGCTGGAGAGCGGTCGTGGGGGTACAGGCACCTCATGACACTGTCAGTGGGCTGGCCCACGTACAGGTGAACTTTCCGTTGTTCTTCCCAATAAGGTTGGATACGCTACTGGACAGTGAAGAAACACTGGGGATTGATGAACTTTGCACGTGAGCACGTTTGATATCCTGCACGAAAGGATTGTACGTAAGTGTAGTAATAGCCTATCTGTTCTTTATATATACTTATGGTGACGGTATACATATATATGTTTAACGGTGGTGAAAGATATTAATACATTGACGAAAGGAACAGTGTTTTGTTCATCCCCTCCTTTTTTTATGCACTACATAGCCACTTAATTGAAAGCGTACTACCGACTTGGGGTCGGATACTATCATTTTGGGTCTACCATCAAAGAACCCGGTTGCCACCCATAGTGGCCGTAACGTGTCGTACTCTGCCGTGTCAGGTCGTGTGGCACCGTGTCGTTCAGTGTCGGCCCAGTGAAAAAAAGTGGATGTGGGACCACTGGCCCGTACCCCAGTGGTGGCTCCTGCCACCGCTGGGGTACGGGCCACGGGAGGCAGGGGCCACCACGGGAGGCAGGGGGGCCACCGCTGGGGTACAGGCCACGGGACGTCACCCAGCCGCACCTGGCGCCTCAAGAAATTCCCAAACCTGTCTAAAGTTTCTTGAATGTAAACAATTCGCAGAGAACTGCTGGTAGTCGGCAGGGGTTATGTGGGTGACGTGTGGGTTATATGTGGGTGATGTGGATGACGTGGGGGTTACGTGGGTATTATGTGGATGACGTGGGGGGGGGGATTATGCTGGATGACGTGGGGGTTATGCTGGATGACGTGTGACTATCGGGATACGCAACAAGAGCAGTCGCATGCCCTTCAACCCGTCTAATATCAAGCTCCTGAGGCATCAAACCTGAGGACTTCCACTCGTTACTGTTCCCTCCTGTAGGATCACCTGGCTGTCTTGTTGGTGTGGGAACACACTCGCACGCACACACGCACATGGATTTCTGGTAGTTGAGTGGAAAGCGCGCAAGATTCGTAATTTTGTGGCCCGGGTTCGATTCACGGACCAGGCAGAAACAAATGGGCAAAGTTTCTTTCACCCTGAATGGCCCTGTTACCTAGCAGTTAACAGGCACCTGGGAGTTAGATAGCTGTTACGGGCTGCTTCTCCCCTCTCTCTCTCACTGTGTTTGTGAAAATAAAGAGTTAGCAGTTAGTAACAGTTGAGAGGCGGGACCAAAGAGCCAGAGCTCAACTCCCGCCAACACCGGAAGGCGAGCACGCAGCTCTGCCAGCATGTGCGGGAGTGGGGACATAAACAAGTGAATGCTGGTGGGCGTCGTATGTTACCAGTGTTTCATTAAGCGCAAGGAAGGCACTGGATGTGCTTGCTTGCTTGCAGGGTCGAGCGGTAACTCCTGGGCCCTGCCTTAGCAGCTGTCGACTCGAGTGCCATTGTTTACATTGATGCATATTGCGATGATATTCCTGATTAAATGTATTCTGAATCAGTCTTGCCGAACTTGGTACTTTCGTACCAAATTTGGTGCATTTCTTGCTATTTGGTACTTTTGGTACTCTTTTCTTTATAATTGTCTTAGTTCAATAAAAATCAATATATAAAATTAAATATATTCGAATACATCAAAAATCACGATTTTATTATTTTTTTTGAAACCTCATTCATAAGTTTCATTGTAGAAGTGCCGGCGGCACGTGTTGTGTTAACGTGTAGTGATGTTAACTACGCCCACACCTCGGGGAGAACTTGTGGTAAAGGGTTATTGTGGACAATGTCAGCACCAACACCCTGCTACACTCTCACCCGTCCCGTGTGAGGTGGGAAGGGGGGGGGGTGTTGTGAGGTGGGGGGGTGGGTGTTGTCAGGTGGGTGGGGGGGGGGGGGTGTTGTGAGGTGGTTGGGTGTTGAGGTGGGGGTGGGTGTTGTGGGGCAGGTGGGTGGGTGTTGTGAGGTGGCTAGGGTTTAAAATATCACAAAAACATCATAATGAGTCAGAAACGAAGCCTAAAGTGTGATAATAACAGACTTTCCGACTCCTACGAGGACAAAAACTGCAAAAAAGTCAAGCAAGAACCCCAAAAAATTAACAAAACATTGCTTGATGAACGATTTTGCGAGTGGATCTTCAAGAGAGAGCAGAATGAAGTATTTTGTAAATAATGTGAATGTGAAATACAAGGGAGTAGTAACCATACAGAAAGGCACTAAAATAGAAAACATTAAAAATACGAATTTAGTACATTAAACTCCAAAATTGACCAACCTTTTTATAAGTATAATTCTCATTTGTACGTTCAATTACAAATTTGGTAGTGTTCAGTCTAATTTGGCACTTTTAAGGTAAAAAAATTTAAATACATTAAAATAATTTTGGCAACACCAGTTCTGAGTTTGCGGCTCAACTGGTTCCCAGATAGCAATATGGTGTTCCCAAGTAGCAATATAGTGTTCCCAAGTAGCAATATAGTGTTCCCAAGTAGCAATATAGTGTTCCCAAGTAGCAATATAGTGTTCCCAAGTAGCAATATAGTGTTCCCAAGTAGCAATATAGTGTTCCCAAGTAGCAATATAGTGTTCCCAAGTAGCAATATAGTGTTCCCAGGTAGCAATATAGTGTTCCCAGGTAGCAATATGGTCTTCCCAGGTAGCAATATAGTGTTCCCAAGTAGCAATATAGTCTTCCCAGGTAGCAATATAGTGTTCCCAAGTAGCAATATAGTGTTCCCAAGTAGCAATATAGTGTTCCCAAGTAGCAATATAGTGTTCCCAAGTAGCAATATGGTGTTCCCAGGTAGCAATATAGTCTTCCCAGGTAGCAATATAGTGTTCCCAAGTAGCAATATAGTCTTCCCAGGTAGCAATATAGTGTTCCCAAGTAGCAATATAGTCTTCCCAAGTAGCAATATAGTGTTCCCAAGTAGCAATATGGTGTTCCCAGGTAGCAATATAGTCTTCCCAGGTAGCAATATAGTCTTCCCAGGTAGCAATATAGTGTTCCCAAGTAGCAATATAGTGTTCCCAGGTAGCAATATAGTGTTCCCAAGTAGCAATATGGTGTTCCCAGGTAGCAATATGGTGTTCCCAGGTAGCAATATGGTGTTCCCAGGTAGCAATATGGTGTTCCCAGGTAGCAATATGGTGCTCCCAGGTAGCAATATAGTCTTCCCAGGTAGCAATATGGTGCTCCCAGGTAGCAATATGGTGTTCCCAGGTAGCAATATGGTGTTCCCAGGTAGCAATATGGTGTTCCCAGGTAGCAATATGGTGTTCCCAGGTAGCAATATAGTGTTCCCAGGTAGCAATATGGTGTTCCCAGGTAGCAATATGGTGTTCCCAGGTAGCAATATGGTGCTCCCAGGTAGCAATATAGTCTTCCCAGGTAGCAATATGGTGCTCCCAGGTAGCAATATGGTGTTCCCAGGTAGCAATATGGTGTTCCCAGGTAGCAATATGGTGTTCCCAGGTAGCAATATGGTGTTCCCAGGTAGCAATATGGTGTTCCCAAGTAGCAATATGGTGTTCCCAGGTAGCAATATGGTGTTCCCAAGTAGCAATATGGTGTTCCCAGGTAGCAATATAGTCTTCCCAGGTAGCAATATAGTCTTCCCAGGTAGCAATATAGTGTTCCCAGGTAGCAATATGGTGTTCCCAGGTAGCAATATGGTGTTCCCAGGTAGCAATATGGTGTTCCCAGGTAGCAATATGGTGTTCCCAGGTAGCAATATGGTGTTCCCAAGTAGCAATATGGTGTTCCCAGGTAGCAATATGGTGTTCCCAAGTAGCAATATGGTGTTCCCAGGTAGCAATATAGTCTTCCCAGGTAGCAATATAGTCTTCCCAGGTAGCAATATAGTGTTGCGAGCGCTGTGTTGAGAGAGACTCCTCCTTCCCCCATGCCCGAAGCCTACACAGCAGACACCGTGTTTTATTATATTGTTGTTCGCTTGAGTAAAACTATAAAATGCTGTGAGTGCGGAGAGTGAGTGGCCGTAACGTGGCTCACACCAGCCTATGAGTGCGGAGAGTGAGTGGCAGTAACGTGGCTCACACCAGCCTATGAGTGCGGAGAGTGAGTGGCAGTAACGTGGCTCACACCAGCCTATGAGTGCGGAGAGTGAGTGGCAGTAACGTGGCTCACACCAGCCTGTCCTCTTGATTTACGACAACGTACAAAATTCAACGCCCTAACTAACCAGAAACAGTCTCCGTGGTGTAGTGGTAAGACAGTCGCCTGGCGTTCCGCGAGCGCTATGTCATGGGTTCGAATCCTGGCCGGGGAGGATTTACTGGGCGCAATTCCTTAACTGTAGCCTCTGTTTAACGCAACAGTAAAATGTGTACTTGGATGAAAAAACGATTCTTCGCGGCAGGGGATCGTATTCCAGGGACCATAGGATTAAGGACTTGCCCGAAACGCTACGCGTACTAGTGGCTGTACAAGAATGTAACAACTCTTGTATATATCTCAAAAAAAAAAAAAAAAAAAAAAAAAAAAAAAAAAAAAAAAAAAACGCGGGAACCTATTTTACCCACCTAGCCTAATCAGCCGATGCATATTAAACGTGGATACCTGTGAGCCGCTACGTGTTCATAGCACGCTGCATTTGGTACGTAAGTTACAGTAACGTACCATAACGACGTATATGGCTCGTCAGCCCAATACACATAAACGCAATGGCAATAACGACGTTATTATACTGCAATTATATTATTTAACCCCTTTGACAGTTCAGCCCGTTCTGTCGATTTGCTACTCCGTACAAAAGGCAACTGTTTTGCCTAACCAGAAACATACAAACCTTAGTAACCTACCAAAGCTATCGAGTCTGGTGCATACACAACGTCAGTATTACAATGCTTTTTTTTCTACGTCGCAACGGCTGTGTGACGTCACAAGGAGTTTAAAAGTGAGTGTTTATTCGTGACAACGGCTGTGTGACGTCACATGGAGTTTAAAAGTGAGTGTTTACACGTGACAACGGCTGTGTGACGTCACATGGAGTTTAAAAGTGAACATTTACACGTGACAACGGCCGAGTTCATCGACCATTTACACAACCATTGACGAAACCTGTACATCTTTTCTCAATCATGGCGGCTTTGTTGACATTTATTAAACAGTTTACGAGCTTCGAAACTTCACAACCCAACGTTATTATTCTTATTAACAACCTCGTAGCGCTTCGGACCTCATAAACTGCTTAATAAGTGCAAACAATGGCCCCATGTTCGTTGGAAGATGTATAGGTTTCGTAAGTGGATGCGTAAATACGTGATGAAACCTGGCCCAAGTAGGCAGCAGGGTAGGCAGCAACAGGCCAGGGTACGCGAGGACTCTCGAAACCATCAACAGGTAATAAACCTCCTGACAGAATTAATCTTTTATGCAGTATAATAAAAAACGTTTTTAATATAAAGTAATTATATAGTGTAGATTTATTTACACTAACCCACACTATATAACTATGGGTTAATAGTGTGGTTAATACGACGGATTTAAGGTTAATTGGATTTAACGTTAATCCTTCCTTGATTTAATGGTGACTCTACAATAATTTTAAGCTGAGCCTACATTTTAACGTTGAATTTACATTGATTTACATAAGAACAAAGGTAACTGCAGAGGGCCTATTGGCCCATACGAGACGGCTCCTATTTTGTTGATCCTATTCAACGTTGTTTTTATGTTGTTTTAAAGGTAAGCATATTTTGCCTGCAATATAAACTTCAAAATTGCGAGCCACAGTGGACAATTACGTCCGTAAACTTCACCTCCACGCTGTTCTCGTGTGTGATTTTCATCTGGGCGCAGGAGCCAAGTTCCCGCGTCTGGAGTCGATCACTGGGGGTCGGCTATTTTTAAGCGCGACACCAACACCTCGGTGAAGTAATGTGGAAGGCGTCGTTGGTAATGAAAAGCCCACCTGGCAGTAAGGTAAGTAATTAGGCAGTGACACGTGCCACAAAACACACGACGGCTAGCCAATCAGGTAACGTCAACCATAGGGATTGAGAAGCAGCCAATAGCACGTCTCGTACCGCAGCCCACAAGTTATTTGGCAGCCAATCAGCGCGGGTGGAAGATGGTGTGGCTATGACGTAATGCAGGTGGCCTGCTTCTCCCCCATTTCCCCCTCGTCTCTCCCCTTCTTTCCCCTCAGACATTCTTCCTCCCTGGTTGGCCAAGCGGTGTAACTCCACTACACTTTGAAGCTCGGTAGCTTTATTTAAGATGTTTATATTCTGCCCGGTGACCTATCATCATTACTATTTAATAAGGAAACGTAGTTTACTTCAGTTTTCTTGTAATATGTAAACATTAAATTCCTTTCTCCCTCATTCTCCTTCAATAAAAAAAGCTTAATTAACTTGTCAAGGCCATTTATTGAATGCATCAATCATTAGTTTTAACAGCCTCAGATACGCAGGCGGAGATGGAACACGCTCAGACACCTTGGAGTCTGACCTGTGGTGTGGGAGACACAAAATATCATGTGATATTTTCATATGTGAAAGTATCACATATGACGTGCTCTCAAGTGTTATATGTGATGTGTTATGGGGCGCTCAAGTGTGACATGTGGTGTTGTGAGTGCTCAAATGAGACCTGTAGCGTGGTGTGGGCGCTCAGTGAACCACGCCTGGGAGTGAGACGTCAGAAAAAGTGAGCCATATATAAAACTGTGGGAAACGCTTATATGGAACAGTATGAATCAATGCGTGGGCCGTCAAGTAAGCCAGTGTGTGTGTGTGTGTGTAATTACCTAAGTGTAGTTACAGGATGAGAGCTACGCTCGTGGTGTCCCGTCTTCCCAGCACTCTTTGTCATGTGTGTGTGTGTTCAAGTTCACCTACGGTTATTGAGACAATATGATACATTTCAAAAGGTTAGAGTAGATTAGACTATTTATGTGGACCATCGTGTGAGTCAGTGTGTACTCGCCTAGTTGTGTTTGCGGGGGTTGAGTTCTGGCTCTTTGGTCCCGCCTCTCAACTGTCAATCAACTGGTGTACAGATTCCTGAGCCTATTGGGCTCTATCATATCTATATTTGAAACTGTGTACGGAGTTAGCCGCCACCACAACACTACTTAATGCATTCCATTTGTTAACTACCCTGACACTGAAGAAAATCTTTCTAATGTCTCTGTGGCTCATCTGGGTACTAAGTTTCCACCTGTGTCCCCTTGTTCGTGTTCCACCCGTGCTAAAGAGTTTGTCTTTGTCCACCCTGTTAATTCCCCTGAGAATTTTGTAGGTGGTTATCATGTATCCCCTTACTCTTCTGTTTTCCAGGGTTGTGTGTGGACCATAGTGTGAGCCAGTGTGTGTGGACCATGGTGTGAGCCAGTGTGTGTGGACCATGGTGTGAGCCAGTGTGTGTGTGGACCATCGTGTGAGCCAGTGTGTGTGGACCATAGTGTGAGCCAGTGTGTGTGGACCATAGTGTGAGCCAGTGTGTGTGGACCATAGTGTGAGCCAGTGTGTGTGGACCATAGTGTGAGCCAGTGTGTGTGGACCATAGTGTGAGCCAGTGTGTGTGGGCCAGTGTGAGGAGCGGTGAATGACCCCCCCCCCCCCTACTGAACCAAACCAGAGTATTTAGCAGTACACACACATTCATGTCTGAACATGAGCTATGAACTAAAGCAGTAGCAAATACACATTTATAGAAACAACGTACATTATGTTGTAAATTCAAACCATAGAGACAGTCGCGAACAATGCAGCCCTTAACATCTCTCAATGCTCTGATTTAACAAAGCTTGGCAGCGTCATCCATACTTATGGCCGAAGTTTCTGCTAACGTAGCCTAGCGAACCTGTGTCCAAAGCCTGATCCAACCAATTGAACCTATTTTTTTACAAAGCGCTTCTATATTCCAATTTACTAATTCGTATGTTAACAACGTATATTCATATGCGGTACGGATCCGAAGAAAAACTAACCTTTCAAACACGATTTGCGTAGATTATAGCGTTCTGTGCATGTTTAGTCGCTTGTATCGTTGTCGGGTGAAAACATGTACCACTAAATAAAACTTAGGTTAAAATAAGAAGATATTGCATATACACAATCGTTTCAGTAAGTTCATAATAAGTTTTATTACATCTTTCTAGAGCTCAAGGATGTGTTACAATCCAACCCATCCTCCAGTTTAGATGGTACTTTTTGTAACTGCACACCATAGTAAAAACAGTTACATAGTATTGGTTACGTAGTAAGCTATTAGATAGTAGAATTGTATATTATTCAATTTATAGAATCCGAAAAAATGTAGCTAAACAACAAACTTAAATATCCCTAGACCTTGTATAGCACCCATATGTACTATATTAGGCCTCATATAGCATATATAAAGCCTAGGAAGGTCAGGTTAGGTTAGTTATTTTGTCTTTGCAACATAAATATAAAATCTTTTCCAGTCTGTCCAAATTCAATATCCCCGATTTCTACTTTCTAATTGCGTTGAACGTCGGTATATGTACTATGGTCCTTATCGTTACTATAAGTACTACCAAAACAGGAGGCTGGGTACAAACACAGTGCAGTTTATATCAGCATTTTAAGCATACTTTATACCCATATTTTTTGAAGGAAACATATGCAATCTACTACTATATTCTTGATTTAATATCTTTATTCAGGTGTCTATTGGAAAATGAGAGTTGAGCATGTACGACTCATTGTCTCATTGTCCCCAGTGAATTTAAATATTTAATATACTACCTCCAAGCCAAATAAAGAATTTTGTTTAATTCGAAATGTCACGCGGCAATAAACCTATCTCCGATTCACGAAACTGTCTTGTGTTTTTAATTACTTCACTCAACTCGTTCTTAAATCATTAAACAAAGGCACTTCACTCTAGCAACGCCCCTGAACCCACCCATCTTCCTCCCATTTGTATTTTTCAATATTATCTTTACAATGTCTGTAAGTGATTACGTTCAAGATTTTATCTAAAATTGCTGCATTCACTTCAGTTCGAAGAAGACCTGTCCGAATGCTTTGTCCACCTAAATACCTAATGTGGGGGTCTAATTATGCACAAAGCCATCAAATCGGATGTTATTAAGTTAATATATGTGAAAATATGTCGTTTTTAATTATACCCACTCGGGAACAAATTTGGGCATGGTCCCAACTTAAACAAACACAGCTTGAGTATGTTTTGCTTTAACTCGTATGAAAGGATTGTTGCCAGTGCTGGTGTTACTACTATGGCTGGTGTTGTTAGTGTGTTGCTACCATTGCTGGTGTTGTTAGTCTGTTACTACTATGGCTGGTGTTGTTAGTGTGTTGCTACCATTGCTGGTGTTGTTAGTCTGTTACTACTATGGCTGGTGTTGTTAGTGTGTTGCTACCATTGCTGGCGTTGTTAGTCTGTTACTACTATTGCTGGTGTTGTTAGTGTGTTGCTGCCGTTGCTGGTATTGTTAGTGTGTTGCTACCATTGCTTGTGTTATTAGTGTTGCTACCATTGCTGTTGTTAGTGTTCCTACCATTGCTGGCGTTGTTAGTGTGTTGCTACCATTGCAGGTGTTAGTGTGTTGTTACCATTGCTGGTGTTGTTAGTCTGTTACTACTATTGCTGGTGTTGTTAGTGTGTTGCTGCCGTTGCTGGTATTGTTAGTGTGTTGCTACCATTGCTTGTGTTATTAGTGTTGCTACCATTGCTGTTGTTAGTGTTATTACCATTGCTGGCGTTGTTAGTGTGTTGCTACCATTGCAGGTGTTAGTGTGTTGTTATCATTGCTGGTTTTGTTAGTGTGTTGCTACTATTGCTGGTGTTGTTAGTGTGTTGCTACCACTGCTTGTGTTCTTAGTGTGTTGCTACCATTGCTGGTGTTGTTAGTGTGTTGCTACCATTGCAGGTGTTAGTGTGTTGTTACCATTGCTGGTGTTGTTAGTGTGTTGTTACCATTGCTGGTGTTGTTAGTGTGTTGCTACCATTGCAGATACTGCGAGTGTGGCTACCAATTATGTGAGGGAATGTTGCTACAGTGCTGGTATTTCAAGTGTTGCTATCGGTGCTGGTGTCGTAAAGTAGCGCTATTACCAGTGCCGGTATTGTGTGTTACTACCAGTGATATTATTGTGTTGCTACAAGAGCTATTATTATGTGTTGCTACAAGTACTACTGTTGTGAAGGAGTGTTGCCACCAGGGTGCTCGTGTTGTGAGAGTCACTAGCATGGTCCTAGTACTGAGGGACTGACCTTTAGTGGTAGTAGAGAAGTTCCTCAGCAGATAGGAGTCGGGGTCGAGTCCCTCGTTGGAACCAGAGGGCTTCACGTCAAGGAACCCACTGCCGCCGCTGCTGCCGCCGACGCTGCTGGTTCCAGAGCGTCGGGCGCTGTTGTTGGCGTTGGCCGGCGTCCTCTTGACGGTGGCACGATTCTTCTGAGGTGGACGGGTCGCCCGAGTGGGCGTGGGAGAGTGGCCAGGCGACGAGGCTGTGTGCGGCCGTGGGCGGCGTGCGGAAGCTGACCGACGTAGAACAGGTGAACCTTCTGCATCCTCTCCGCTGCCGCCACCGTCAGGTGTCAACGTCACCAGGCGGCCGCAGGAGGGAACCTTACGAAGGAAGGGGTTATAGGAGGCGTCTTCAGGCGTGGAACAGACAAAGGCGGAACTAGCGTCCGCGTCTAATTCCAGTCTGGGTTCCGAGCCGCGCGGGGACTCCTGACGCCGCATGCGGGGCGGTCTGGAGCCCTGGACGCGGCATGACTGTGAGCGCCGTGCCGCTTGCGTCGCCTTGAGCCTGGACCTCGGGCTGGACGACGCCTGTTGCTGGGCCTGGGCGAAGGCCGCAGCGTGCGCCCGGACGTCCATGTGTATATCAAAGGAGGAGTGAGCGGACTGGAGGGCGGCTAGCGGCGGGGACGGCGCGCAAAATGAGGCGCTCCGTCCTTTCTCCGCCGCCCGCCGCACCAACTCCGCCTCCGCCACCGTCATCATGTAAACACCGGCGCCCAACCAACACCCAGAGAAGTTGAGGCTTGCCCCGCGCCTCGCGCAGTCAGGCGGCGACCACAGGTGTCCTCGCTGCACTCAACTACTGGTGCTGCCCTCCGCCGCCAAGCTGCCGCTGGCAGGTGACCGTAGACGTCCGCACTCACTCTCACTAACACAACACGTGTCCTCACTCCTCACAGCTACACTGACGCGCGCCTTCCCTGACGACTTCACCAGTGACACTGGCGCGCCCGCACGCCCTTCTGCCTCACCCCCCCCTCCCCCACCACCACTCTCTCTCGCCAAACTCTCTTGCTCTCTCCCTCCCGCCTTACTCTTTCTCTCCCTCCCTCACTCTCCACCTCTCTCCCTCACTCTCCGCCTCTCTTACTCACTCCCCCACTCTATCCATAGCCAAACAATCTTGCTCTCACCCTCCCTCCCACCTCACACTTTTCTGTCTCCCTCTCCGCCTCTCTCCCTCACTGTCAGCCTCCCTCACTCTCCACCTCATCCCTTCTCAAGAAGCACTATGATACGCATCAGGAATGGGGTCGAAGGCAGTAGAGTAGGTCGAGGACGCGAGGTGTGAGGCCGCGTCACCCTTATTAATACATTACAGTGCGACCTCGACCTCACTCGAACGAACTGTATGGAACCAAGCCGATCCGTGGGTGAGTTTGTTCGGTCCTTCCGTTCCCAATGGCCAGATGTGTTTTTCCTCCATTGTTTTAGATAGACTTACAACCACTATAAAAAATAAACAGGTTTTTTAATTGTGTTCAGTGTGACAAACGAATCAATATAGATATATAAATCTGAATACAGCAAAAAATAATATGTATAATATGGAAAAAACATTAATTGTAAAACTAATAATATCACACTACGAATGCAATAAAATACCTGCTGTGACTTGTGGTAACACGTACTGTCTGTCGCCAAGAGGACTAACTACGCACGAATATATATATACACAATCGTACTGTGTCCAAAGTGAGAACCAATTTATACATTCTGTGCATGTAACTGGAATACTGTACACGTCACTGTTGTACACGTAACTACTGTACATTTCACTGTTGTACACGTAACTGACCTGTACATGTCACTGTTGTACACGTAACTGTACTGTACACGTATCTATACAGTACACGTCACTGTACTGTACACGTAGCTGTGCTGTATACGTAACTGTACTGTACACGTCACTGTTGTACACGTATGTGTTGTACACGTAACTGTTATACACGTAACTGTGTTGTACACGTATGTGTTGTACGCGTATCTGTGTTGTACACGTATCTGTGTTGTACACGTAACTGTTATACACGTAACTGTGTTGTACACGTATGTGATGTACGCGTATCTGTGTTGTACACGGATCTGTGTTGTACACGTATCTGTGTTGAACACGTATGTGTTGTACACGTATCTGTATTGTACACGTATCTGTGTTGTACACGTAACTGTGTTGTACACATAATTGTGTTGAACACCGTAATGTACATATAACTTTGCAGTACACGTAAATGTGTTGTACATATAACTGATGTACGGAAAACTACATATGTACAATTATTATCTATTGTCCTTGAATAAATAGACTAGAGTTACGGGCCAATATAAATGGGCGTGTGAATGGGCTTCTACGATTTCGTGGGAAATATTAGTTTTGTTCACCAGATAAACATGTCAAGATTTCATACTAAATTCAGCACAGCATGAATATTCCGTTGCTATAGGCTATAATTGAATTCTACATGAATTCTGTTTGAAATTTATTGATTGTCACTAATAAACATTACCTTAGTAAGTTTAGGCTACATTAGGCTAAAGCTATTTTTTTTTTTAGCCTACTCAATATATAAAGACAAAAGTTTTTTTTATCTAAACCCGTTAAATTTCTCCAGTTTGATAGTAGGCTTTACGGTTCAATATACTAAAAGTGCCTCCTGTCTTATTTTTACTCCGGTGATTAAAGCTATCTAGGTTTTCTCATCAACTTGCGCCAGCTGGCGTTTCTTGGCACTTTGCCAAAAACAGCGTAATATCGACTAAAATTATTTTGGAAGTATGTAATGGATTTCCCAGCTGATCACGAGGACACCGGCACTCTAATACAGGAACAGGTATGAAGCATCATACTACTACGAATTTTAAACAAAGCAATTCTGCGTTGTCTCTAAAAAGACTATTTTAATACGTTCGTCTACGCGTTTGTGTATGCTTGGTTGGTTTTAATTCGACGAATACTCAGATTCTCGAAGCTGTCTCGCATTTTTTGGCCAAAATGTGCTCAGCCCGATCCCATAAACAATGGCCAAATGCGTTTAAGAAAAATTCAAACGGAGTCAATTGAAAATCATGTGAGCAAGTGACCCTTCCATCAGTAACAGCTGCCCCTTCCATGAGCTTCGCCAGCACCTTCAAACAGTACCAGTAGCATCCTCCAGTAACACCAGAAACCTTTTGCAACAAAAATAGCAGTTGCAGCGGCACCTCACATGACATCACGGTCGGGAACACTGCACAGCCCTCTTCCCCAACCACTCCATCCCTCTCCTGTGATAGCCACAAAGCCCAATTTGTTTACAGTCCCCCCCCCCCCCCACCTACTTCATCCTCATTTCCCCACTGTCGACGTATAGATTAAATCCGTTCGACCCAGCAGGCACAAAGCACTTGGCTTCGGGACGCGGATTATTGCATCAGATTCCTGTCATTTATAGCTTCAGCAAGACAGGGATGGTGTTCTATACGTCTGTGAGACGGGCCAGTCACGTGCCTGAGACTAGTGGGTGTTTGGTGATGGTGTTGAGGATAGGAGACAGTAGAGACGAGCGCCTGGTGCTCGTGAGAAGGACGTGATGACGCGCCTGTTGGAAATTATGAGTATATGTAGCCTAGCTATGATCTACAAGTATCTGTATCTACATCGTGAACAACGGATACAAGATGATGATAAGTCAGTGCTTGTGTTCATGCGCATCGCTGTCGGGAATATTAAATATATCCATAGTACCGGCACTGCATTGTTTGTAAAAACAATAAAACTTTCCTAAAAGAAACATAATAGTTTGAATCAAACGGTCTGCTACTATTTGAATTCTTCTGCGTGGAATGAGTAATGAGGCTGATAGTGTGTGATGGGGAGGTCATAACATCTTCCAACATAATAACCAACTGCCGCTATGCTCGTCCAAGCTGCGGCCGACCCTAACCCATCTTCAGGCTGTGCTCGTCCAAGCTGCGGCCGACCCTAACTCATCATCAGGCTGTGCTCGTCCAAGCTGCGGCCGACCCTAACCCATCCTCAGGCTGTGCTCGTCCAAGCTGCGGCCGACCCTAACCCATCCTCAGGCTGTGCTCGTCCAAGCTGCGGCCGACCCTAACCCATCCTCAGGCTGTGCTCGTCCAAGCTGCGGCCGACCCTAACCCATCCTCAGGCTGTGCTCGTCCAAGCTGCGGCCGACCCTAACTCATCATCAGGCTGTGCTCGTCCAAGCTGCGGCCGACCCTAACCCATCCTCAGGCTGTGCTCGTCCAAGCTGCGGCCGACCCTAACCCATCCTCAGGCTGTGCTCGTCCAAGCTGCGGCCGACCCTAACCCATCCTCAGGCTGTGCTCGTCCAAGCTGCGGCCGACCCTAACCCATCCTCAGGCTGTGCTCGTCCAAGCTGCGGCCGACCCTAACCCATCCTCAGGCTGTGCTCGTCCAAGCTGCGGTCGCCCTCAACCCATCCTCAGGCTGTGCTCGTCCAAGTTGCGGACGACCCCAACCCATCCTCAGGCTGTGCTCGTCCAAGCTGCGGTCGCCCTCAACCCATCCTCAGGCTGTGCTCGTCCAAGCTGCGGTCGCCCTCAACCCATCCTCAGGCTGTGCTCGTCCAAGCTGCGGCCGACCCCAACCCATCCTCAGGCTGTGCTCGTCCAAGTTGCGGTCGCCCCCAACCCATCCTCAGGCTAAGCTCGTCCAAGCTGCGGCCGACCCCAAAGACGCATTCGTCAGTCTTAACATGCTAGTAGCCAAAAATATATTTTATCGAATATAAATGCATATTATTATACATTGTAATTTGTTGTATAGTTCGGCCTACGATAGATTAGGTGTTTTGGTTCTGTTACCAATTACTTCTGTGTTCAGTGCGTGAGTTGAAGCATTTAAAGAGGTGAGATTCGAACGGAGGAAAGAGAGCGAAGCATTGCTTAAGAAGACTTCGAGCGTAATCAGGCATAGCCCTCGTGTGTAAAGTATTTTCATTTATTAACATGTGCGTTATCGACCATTTGTTGATTTTGTATGAGAATGAGTTGCTCACAGGATGGGTATGGGATCCACGGGTCACTGGATGAGTATAAGGTACATAATAAACTAATTAAACTAAAGAGTCCACCCCCCTCACTGAGGTCAAGGTTGCATTCAATGTCGGTGGTCAGAGAGTAGTGTTGACGTCGCCGATGATAAAGATTAAGCCACCCAAAAGGTGGCACGGGCATGAATTGCCCGTAATAACGTCGCCGCCTGCCATCCTCGCGTAGATCAGGTAGTTAGAGGAATGTGTGTATTTCCTTGGGAATGTGTGCATTCCCTTGGGAATGTGTGTATTTCCTTGGGAATGTGTGTATTTCCTTGGGAATGTGTGTGTTTCCTTGGGAATGTGTGTATTCCCTTGGGAATGTGTGTATTTCCTTGGGAATGTGTGTATTCCCTTGGGAATGTGTGTATTTCCTTGGGAATGTGTGTATTCCCTTGGGCATGTGTGTATTCCCTTGGGAATGTGTGTATTTCCTTGGGAATGTGTGTATTTCCTTGGGAATGTGTGTATTTCCTTGGGAATGTGTGTATTTCCTTGGGCATGTGTGTATTCCCTTGGGAATGTGTGTGTTTCCTTGGGAATGTGTGTATTTCCTTGGGAATGTGTGCATTCCCTTGGGAATGTGTGTATTTCCTTGGGAATGTGTGTGTTTCCTTGGGAATGTGTGTATTTCCTTGGGAATGTGTGCATTCCCTTGGGAATGTGTGCATTCCCTTGGGAATGTGTGCATTCCCTTGGGAATGTGTGTATTTCCTTGGGAATGTGTGTATTTCCTTGGGAATGTGTGTATTTCCTTGGGAATGTGTGTATTTCCTTGGGAATGTGTGTATTTCCTTGGGAATGTGTGTATTCCCTTGGGCATGTGTGTATTCCCTTGGGAATGTGTGTATTTCCTTGGGAATGTGTGTATTCCCTTGGGAATGTGTGTATTTCCTTGGGAATGTGTGTATTCCCTTGGGCATGTGTGTATTCCCTTGGGAATGTGTATTCCCTTGGGCATGTGTAAATTCCCAAAGGAATGTTTATGTTGGGTACTGTGAACTGGTTGAACTTGTACAAGATGGTAAGAATATGCTACATAAACTAATTTTAACTGATTCAAATAGAACTTCCACATCCGCAGTCTGATAGGACACAATGTCACTCCACCCAACGCCGACTCCCTAACACACTTTACTATGGGATCAAACAGTTGTGCTCCTACCACCTTGAACACGTAAATAAACACACTAAGCCAGATGCTACATGTGGTTCTTCACATTTGTTTCATCTGGTGATCCGAACTCTACAAGAAAAATATTAACATAACAAAAGCAACTGAGGCAGCAGCACTTGGCAAATGTCGCTACTTGGGTATAACCATCCGGGGCGGGATGGGCTCTTCCTAGCCAAGATTCCGGCTGTCGTGTGTGTGTGTGTGTGTGTGTGTGTGTGTGTGTGTGTGTGTGTGTGTGTGTGTGTGTGTGTGTGTGTGTGCGTGCGTATGTGATGGTGAACTAACTCGAGGGGGGGGGTGAGGTTCACCTTTTCAGTCCTGCTTCTAAACCTTTATTCGACTGGTAAAGGCAGGTATGAGACTGAACTTGTAGAACACTTCACTACTCCTTCGATTTTTCTTTTGAGCTTTTTAAAGTTGGGCTCCAAGCCGGTGCTGCATACTCTACTTCTAGCCTAACATGGCGCCAACGCTGACGCGAAACTTTAAGATAGACCTGCAGATAGGATTTTATCATTTGTTTCCGGTGATGGGTTCGATGTTCTTTCCTTCCAAGTCTTTTTTGTCTTACTGACACAGACAAGATTGATTGATTGATGAAGATTAAGCCACCCAAAAGGTGGCACGGGCATGAATAGCCCGTAAGTGGTGGCCCTTTTGAGCCATTACCAGTATCAATAGATGATACCGGAGATCTGTGGAGGTGCGACTGCATCCTGCGTGACGGGAGATGTCTCCCATGTGCACAGACAAGTTCTTCCCTTCCTTTATGTATTATTCCTCCGACTACCTTTCATTGGCTATCATTCTTATGACCTTGCAGTAATTTGATGTGTGGGTGAGCAAGATTGTTAGTGCCAGCAGTTTGCAGTCAAACAGGTGAGCAGGTAGGTTGATTAGTTACCCCTTTGGAGGTGTTTATCAAGTTCCTCTTATATTTAGAGGGAGCGCGTTATAAAGTCTTAGGCCCTTTACGATCATAAAACTGTGTGCTTATGGCACTAGCAGATGTTCTCCAAATCCGCTGGCACCACCATCCCATTGATAGAGAGGAGACGGAGAGGCACCAGAGACTTTGATCGTCTAATTGAGGCTATTTACGTCTCTCTAACCCGAACTGAACCTCTTGTCCTGGCTGGCATGTTGTTAAGATAATTAAGGGTCGCTTCGGCACGTGTACAGTTTGCTCCAGGCTTGCACGCACGCACACAGTCACACACATGCTGGGAAGACGGGACACCACGAGCGTAGCTCTCATCCTGTAACTACACTTAGGTAATTACACGCACGCACACACGTATGCAACGAGACATTTAAGGTTCCGTGCACATGTATGAGAACAATATACGAACCCTGGCGTGGAACTCTTATCATAACAAATAAACAAAATTATACTCGTGAAGTTCATAGATATATCATAACACAAAGTTGAATCTCTTGATACATTAAACAAGAGAAGCTAAAGAGAACACATGATTGCGACGTATAAGATCTTGTGAAATACTGACAAAGTACACAAGGACGAAATGTTCAGCGTGTCGAACACGAGAGCAAGAGATCGTAGATGAAAGTTATTAAAGTACATGAACCTAAATACAGAAGGTAGGGAATTACAACGCATATAAAGAGTGAGAAAGAAGTGTATAGGAATTACTAGATCAGGACAGAAGTCAAGGTCAAGTAAGGTCAAGGACCAGACTACTCTGCATCGTAACCCCAAGAAGGATTATGTCTGCGAATGACTAGATACTCAAACTACTCATGTTACAATCTTTACAGGGTGTATTAAAATACAATATGACCACTATAATATGGTTTATGTATCGGGCAGATAAGTCGAGATTTACAAAACTGGAATCGTCGAGCGTAAACTATCCGTTAGATATGAGCTTCAAAGCAATGCAATTTTAAAACATATTTCAAGTTATTTAATTGTCGCATGGAAAAAAATGGAACACCAAAATAAAAAAAAATAAAAAGTTGTATATATATATTGTTACGTGAAAGGAGGTACTGTAGTAATACCCAACTGGTGTTAGGCTTGCAACATAAAAAAGCCACAAACTTTGCAATGTGAAAATAGGGAACCGGAGTAAAGTCATCAACAACCACTTAAAAAAAGTTAATTTAATAAAACAAATAATAAAAGTTACTTTAACAAAATCCAATACAACTGACTGTGCACACTTGATATAAAATGAACACAAAAGTTTAACACTGATTTCAACTCTTATCACTCGGACACAGATACAACAAAGTAATATAAGCAAAGGCTACAATATACATTACCAAACACAACACTTACTATAAATTTACAAAACGTTTCGAATCTACATGGTTCATTCTCAAGTGAACCATATAGCACTGTCCCTTCACTTGAGAATGAAGCATGTATGTTCGAAACGTTGTGTAAATTTTTAATGAAGTGTAATATATTATACACTTAATTATTTCTTTCTTCATCTCAAACAAAGATGGCATTTGGAGAAATCCTCTTCCAATTAAACCAAGATACAAGAGCACTAGTCAGAAGGATAGAAGCCCTAAACAAGAGAATAATCAACACAATATGCAGTCATATTCAATTATATATAAATATACATTGTTACGGTAATATCACCAAGAGCAGTGGCTTAGGGCAGATGGAATGCCACGAACATAAACAAAAAAAGTGAAAACAAATTAAAATAAAACTGCTATGTTGACTTCTTCACGGTGTGGGAAATGCAGGATAAAACATACAAAAATAAAAAATTTGAATACTTTAATATGAAAAAATTTAACTAACAAATTACAAACTGAAAATAGTTCCTTAAAAACTTGACTTATTTACAGGGTGCAAAACAATCAAAACAAAACAATGAAACGGGCAATGTAACGTTACATTAAAGAACATGAAATAAATGGTGCTGAAAATAGTGTATGCTAGGCTGCGTAGATCTACCGCCACGCAAGGTAGTGCGAGGGGCAGGTCCAGCAGGTAGAGTACGAGAGAGTATTCTGCTAGTGGTGGTTGGCCGGCTTCTATTTATATGGGACTTGACCAATGTAGGTGGCGCTGGTGTGGCCTAGACAAGCTAGCAGAGTGCTTGTTTCCGGCCGGTGGCGTGAGCTTGTGGCCACCAGGTGTGCTGGGGGTCGCGGGTACTGGAGAGTAGCGGGGGGGGGGGGGGGGTAGACTGCTGTCTAGACGTCTGAGCACTAGTTGTTGTTCTTGCTGTAAATTTTTGAATATCCAGAATATATATATATATATATATATGTCGTACCTAACAGCCAGAACGCACTTCTCAGCCTACTATACAAGGCCCGATTTGCCTAATAAGCCAAGTTTTCATGAATTAATTGTTTTTCGACTACCTAACCTACCTAACCTAACCTAACCTAACTTTGTCGGCTACCTAACCAATAAAGATATGTTAGGTTAGGTTAGGTAGGGTTGGTTAGGTTCGGTCATATATCTACGTTAATTTTAACTCAAATAAAAAAAATTAACCTCATACATAATGAATTGGGTTGCTCTATCATTTCATAAGAAAAAAAATAGAGAAAATATATTAATTCAGGACAAATTGGCTTATTAGGCAAATCGGGCCTTGCATAGTAGGCTGAAAAGTGCGTTCTGGCTATTAGGTACGACATATATATATATATATATATATATGCAGAATAACCACATGTGAAAAATATAAAATGCTTAACGCGTTTTCGGCTAATTCGCCTTCATCAGAGCAAAGTAGAATCATAGATACATATATATATGTAGAATCAAAGATACATATATATATATATATATATATATATATATATATATATATATATATATATATATATATATATATATATGTATCTTTGATTCTACATATATATATGTATCTATGATTCTACTTTGCTCTGATGAAGGCGAATTAGCCGAAAACGCGTTAAGCATTTTATATTTTTCACATGTGGTTATTCTGCATATATATATATATATATATATATATATATATATATATATGTCGTACCTAGTAGCCAGAACTCACTTCTCAGCCTACTATTCAAGGCCCGATTTGCCTAATAAGCCAAGTTTTCATGAATTAATGTTTTTTCGTCTACCTAACCTACCTAACCTAACCTAACCTAGCTTTTTTTGGCTACCTAACCTAACCTTACCTATAAATATAGGTTAGGTTAGGTTAGGTAGGGTTGGTTAGGTTCGGTCATATATCTACGTTAATTTTAACTCCAATAAAAAAAAATTGACCTCATACATAGAGAAAAGGGTTGCTTTATCATTTCATAAGAAAAAAATTATAGTAAATATATTAATTCAGGAAAACTTGGCTTATTAGGCAAATCGGGCCTTGAATAGTAGGCTGAGAAGTGAGTTCTGGCTACTAGGTACGACATATATATAATATATATATATATATATATATATATATATATATATATATGTCGTACCTAGTAGCCAGAACGCAGTACTCGGCCTACTATGCAAGGCCCGATTTGCCTAATTACTAATAAGCCAAGTTTTCCTGAATTTATATATTTTTCTAATTTTTTCTTATGAAATAATAAAGCTATCCATTTCATTATGTATGAGTTAATTTGTTTAAATTTGAATTAAAACTAACGTAGATATTAGACCGAACCTAACCAATCCTACCTAACCTACCCTATCTTAACCTAACCTAAACTAACTCAACTAAGTCAATAATTAATGTTCTTAATGTAATATAGTAATAATAATTCAAATTAACTGGAAAAAATTTATTGAAAAAAATCACTCGGCTTATTTGGCAAATCCGGCCTTGCATAGTAGGCCGAGAAGTGTGTTCCGGCTACTAGATGCACCGGTGTTCGGTGGAGATAGGGGCGGCAAGGCGCGGGGCAACACCAATACTTAGGGTCCGATGGTCCAGGCGGGTGCCCAAGGCGGAATTAGGGACTGCCAACAGGAAGTCCCCGGCATGGGGGGCTTCCACAGCTAGAAGATGCGTTCTGTCCTTCTGAGAAGCTGCCTCCAGCAATGCTTTGGAGATGTTCTCCGCTATGGGGCTATCCCATTTGGCCTGTTTGCCGTCGTTTGGAAAAGTTGGTCGAAGGTGTGAATTGGCAAGTGTCCCACTGACCAGCTCCTTTCGCAAATTTGGGATCACGAATCCCAATGGAGTTCCTTAGGTATTTTGGTAGTATTTCATTCACTAATTCACTTGTAGCACTGGTCGAGGATAAGAATGCCGGGAATGCTGTGTCGCCTTGCGAATACCTATACCCCCGAGTTTAACTGAGAGCGTTGCTTGGTCCCATTGGTCATCTTGCAGGAAGAGGTTTAACACTTGCATAGTTATTGACTTTAGTAGTGAGTCATATTCCGTTAATTTTGGGCTGTCAAAGGAGGGAGCACACCTGAGGAAATAGGTAAGTCTGGGCAAAGCCAGGCACCTTGTGAGAAGGTACAAAGCGTCGTGAACGTCCAAAGCCCCTATTCTTCCCTCCATTCTCCTCAGGTTGTTCAGCTTTTCTTCGAGGACTACCTCAATGGCGCTCGAGCCCAGAGGTGCCCCTAGCAGCACACTATATATATATATATATATATATATATATATATATATATATATATATATATAATATATATATATATATATGTGTGTGTGTGTGTGTGTGTGTTGAAAAATGATGAAACATTTTTCATCACGTGTTAATTTTTGAGATTTACACACACACTGAGAAGGTGGTGGAGGCCAAGACCGTCAGTAGTTTCAAAGCGTTATATGACAAAGAGTGGTGGGGAGACGGGACACCACGAGCGTAGCTCTCATCCTGTAACTACACTTAGGTAATTACACACGAAGGAAAGATTAAGACAGGAATTACCTTAAGTACTTTCGTATTTAATAATTCATCTTCAGAAGGATCATTCTTCTGAAGTGCTAATTTTTTAAAATTATCACTTCAGATGTGTGTATGTGTGTGTGTGTGTGTGTGTGCGCGCGCGCGCAAGAATACTCACAAAACACGTGATTCATGTACACATAAGTATTCTCAAAGAGAAACGAAGACTGCGAGTATTGTTGTGCATAAATAGACCTTGAGAAGAGTACACACACCTTGGAGGAGAGACGGAGGGAGGGAGGGAGGAGGAACGTCTCCGGCGGTGGAGGCAGTGTAGTGTACGAGAGCTGGGGGGGGGGTGGAGGTGATGGATGTGAACTGGTTGGGGAAGGTGGCGGTAATACGGGCTATTAGTATAGGTAGTATTGGGTGTAGAGTTGTGGGACTCAGTAGATGGTGTTGGGGGGTCGTGGGTGCCAGTGGAGGGTGTAGGGGGTGATGAAGGATACCGAAGTGTTTACTGGAGGTGTATGGGAACGGAGTGTTGAAGAGAGACGCAGTGTAGTGGGCCTTGTGAGAGGAGAGGTGGGGCCACTACTACTTATAGCTTGGCACTGCCTGCACCACCTCCCTCCCCTTCCCTCCTTCTCCTCCACCCCATCCTCCCACCCCCTTTTCCTCTGCTTACACCTAGTTGCTCCTCTCCTCCTTTCCCATACTCTTTATCCTCCCTTCCTCTACCGTAAATCCCCCCTCCTTCCTTTGGGCACTACCCTTGAGTGGCAGAGTGCTCCGATGCCCCAGTGGGCGGGTGGGTAGGAGTCCGACCACAGCATGTACCCCGCCTGGGTGCCTGTCGTACCTGGAGACCTGTAAGATGGTAATGAACATACTGGAGGTACAGCATTTGGGAGACGGGTCTCCTGAGGTGGTGCTTGAGACGCGCCCTAAATGGGAGGTGATGAGAGGCCTCCGGTGATCAGTAAGCTTAACCATCCCTGAGCGAGCAGGGGATCAAGCGGACAGACGCGAGCTGCTCGGCGTGTAACACTGCAATGTTGATAGCGCCGGTCAAAGCAGGGATGGCGTCTCCTTGCTGGACTTCGAGGATAGTCGAGAATGGGAAATCAGCCGTGTGGCAAGCTTCTGTCCATCACATGTATTGAGGAGAATTGCTATCTACCCGTGCCACGCAGGTGTCCTTGGTGGAGCCTTCCTGTTGGGTTGTCGTGAACACAGAAAGGAGGCAACAGTTATTGCCGTAGAAGAGAACGATGCCTTAAGTTACATTGATCCAGCAGGTGCTAATTTACAACAATACTTCGTGTTGAACTTACTGTGGAATTTTAACAGAGTCTGGACCGCGTTAAATATATTAATGAAAAAGTAGCAAGGGGCCAAAAGCAAGCAAGTGCGCAAAAATAAATTTGAGCCATCTCTACCGCACATAATGCCGCCCTTCTTCATTTGACCAACGATGGAGTACCCATACACTTTCAATCAAAATAAATATACAACAAATTCAACAACTTTCAAATATAGCAATTCTCCTTGCAACAAGTCCAGCCGGTGTCCTCGGGACTGGGTAGCTAGCAAACTGATTCCTTTCTGATCGGCGAATCAGGTCCAGGTGCGCCTCAGCCTCTGCCGCTATTCCGATGTTTTCATTATCATCCCATCCTCCCAAAATTATAGGAGCAGCGACCATTTGGTCGAAAATGCCAAAATGAACTGTTTCAGCCAACGATGTTCACATTTGTACTATTCACTTCGTAGATAGCACGGAAAAGTAATCCAAAAACCAAACTTAAAAAAATAGGCCTAGTAAAGTACATATTTATACATTATATTAGTCTTAACACAGTGTATATTAGGCCTAGGAATGTTTGGAGAGGTTAGGTTAGCTTTATCAGTTACATTTCCAAATTTTGAGTATGCCATTTGGGTTGAATTTGATGTAATTCTTCCCAAATGGGCAGAACAATAATAATATACTATCATATTTACTATATATATTAAATAATGATACTATTTTATTTAAAACATTTACATATCGATTTGATAACATCCCGATTTGTTTGTTTTCAACCCATGTCCTATTTTTGTCTATCTATTCGTATTAATACATCAGAAATTGTTATTTGATAATTTCATGGACTTGGAAATCCACGGAGTTTCCAAACTATCTTAGGAAAATCTGATAACAGCAAGTTTAACTTGTTTCACGTTCCTCATCCCAGTTTGTAGCCAAGTCCTATGAAGTAATTAGCGTCCTCGCTCTCCAATGTGTCTCCATCCCCTTACCATCTCCCTCCCTCTTTCCCTTACTCCCTCCCTCACACTTACCCTCCGTGGTGCAGGCTGGGTGGATGGGGGGGCCCTCCCAACGCGCCATCCCCGCGGGTCGCCATGCCTCAGTGGCCAGCCATTCTGTACCTGGAACCAACGTGTTGCAGAATCAGGAGTGAATGGAAACAAATAGAGATGGATCCTGCAGGTACCCTCCCCCCCCCACCTCTCCAATCCCCCTTCCACCTCCTCCTCTCACACATCGCCCCTCTCCTGCCACCGACGCCTGATACCGTCTGTTCCAAGACCGGGAATGAATAGGCTGGGTCTCCCTCCCTCTTTTGTTAATATCCAGTCGCTAATGATTCCTGGAATATCTCGAGGACTTGGCCAGGGTATATATATGTTCAGTGTTGCCACTTGTTATGGAATATATATATATATATATATATATATATATATATATATATATATATATATATATATATATATAAACAGTGTCAGACCACAGAGGAAAAATTGAAACAGTAATTTCCTTAAGTACTTTCGTATTTTAATAATACATCTTCAGAAGGAATTCCTTCTGAAGATGTATTATTAAAATACGAAAGCACTTAAGGAAATTCCTGTTTCAATTCTTCCTCTGTTGTCCGACACTTTCACATTTTTCCTCGTGTGTTAATTTTCGTGATTTACACACACACACACATGTTCAGGCGTGTCAACTGTTCAGAGATTGGTCTACATTTGCATTATATCTTACAATGATACATGTAGATACGTAAAATCAAAATATTCAGGAGCGTTAACACGTAGAAGCCTCATGCTGTGCCACACTACCATGAGGAAGCCTCATGCTGTGCCACACTACAATGAGAAAGCCTCATGCTGTGCCACACTACAATGAGGAAGCCTCATGCTGTGCCACACTACAATGAGGAAGCCTCATGCTGTGCCACACTACCATGAGGAAGCCTCATGCTGTGCCACACTACCATGAGGAAGCCTCATGCTGTGCCACACTACAATGAGGAAGCCTCATGCTGTGCCACACTACAATGAGGAAGCCTCATGCTGTGCCACACTACAATGAGGAAGTCTCATGCTGTGCCACACTACAATGAGGAAGCCTCATGCTGTGCCACACTACAATGAGGAAGCCTCATGCTGTGCCACACTACAATGAGGAAGTCTCATGCTGGGCCACACTACAATGAGGAAGCCTCATACTAGGCAATTACTGACATGAAATCTCATACTAGGCAATTACTGACATGAAATCTCATATTAGGCAATTACTGACATGAAATCTCATACTAGGCATTTACTGACATGAAGAAGTATCATACTACATATTTTATACTGTTGTGAGGAAACCTCATACTAGGTCACATTGTAATGAGGAGGCTTCAAACTAAGAATATATTCAAGAGGAAACTTCATACTGAATTCACACTGTCATGAGGAAGCCTCATACTAGATCACACCATCATGAGGAAGCCTCATACTAGATCAAACTCACGAGGAAGCCTCATACTAAGACCACTATCATGAGGAAGCCTCATACTAGGCCACACTGCCATGAGGAAACCCAAAACATGACCGCACTATCATAAAAAAAGTTTTTAATGGAAACTCGTTAAAACTTTTACTGGCGTGGACGGGCTCGCGGCTTTAAGCTTGGGTGTAAAGAATGCGTCGCATTGAACGTTCAACTGATTTATGGACTAAATACAATTGATATTGCAATAAACTCTTAAATGTTGCTTGTTGAGTGTTGAAATCATTATTAGGGACTGCAAGTGAGCATCGGGAAACGCCACATACGTGTATGGTCAAGTGGACGCTGTAACCCGTAGTTACTGTACACGCCTTAATTTATCACACACACACACACACACACACACACACACACACACACACACACACACACACACACACACACACACACACACACACACACACGAGGAAGCATGTGATAGTTAAAATGTTTATGCAGTGATGTGGTGGAGGCAGACTCCATACACAGTTTCAAATGTAAATTTGATAAAGCCCATTTGGCTCAGGAATCTGCTCACCATTTGATTGACAGTTAAAAGGCGGGATCAAATAGCCAAAGCTTAACCCCCGCAATCACAACTGAGTACAACTAGGTGGGTACACACACACTCTAGGAATATCAAATTGCCTAAGTACTGGGAACAGGTTGAGGGCTGTAAGTGGTGTCCCAGGTTTCATAAAAGTATAGGGAAGTTTACAAGTAAATAAGATACAAGTAATAAGTGAAAGTCAGTGAAAATTCTGTGTTGGAAAAGTTTATGGTCTATAACAAAAGATCGTCAATAACAAAGATGGCTGCCACCACGGGAAAGGTAAACACACGGTAAGAAAAATACCGCCTTAACGGACACGGTAAAGATTCATGTGCCTGCCCATGACTAAAGCTGCCGCCCAGTTGGGTGGGTGTGGAGCAAGACTAGTAACTGTGTGACTCTCTATAGATGTAAAGTGCCTTGTATAGTGACTGTTGTGAGCCTCTTGTTGAACCACTTGTGGTATAAAAAGATTATTGATATGTAGATGTATTTGTGTAAATGAATGTATATATATGTACATGTGTGTGTAAATCACGAAAATAAACACGCGATTAAAAATGTGACACTCCTTCTGAAGATGTATTAATATACGAAAGTACTTAAGGACATTCCTGTTTCAATTTTCCTCCGTGGTCTGACACTGTCATATGTACATGTATATGTAACATTACCAACTGTGTAATTAGCTTCAAAAGATTGTCACTTGCTTAGCTAAATTAACTATGGGGTTCAGTTCCTGGACCTATTACGTGCCTCTGTAACCCTTTCCACCACCACCACCCACGGGATGGGTATGGGGTGCATAATAAAAAAAGAAATTGAATTCATTAAAAAATAACATTTATAACAACACAAATAAAGCTTGGTAAATCTCGGCCTTCTGTTCGTGATTGTTCGCGGCCACCTTCGGGCTGATAGCGAGGATGGCAGCCTAACCCTCAGAGGATGGGCGCTGCGTCACCAGAGACAGCGGGCGGCCACCTTCGGGCTGATAGTGAGGATGGCAGCCCTGATAAGGTATCTCTCACCTGACACTCCACCCTCACTCATGCCTCACAGGCACCTGCCTCCCACACATGTCTCTGCCACTGGCTGATTACCTGGGAGAGGGCGCAAGAGGGAGGGAGGGATGGAGAGGGCGCAAGAGAGAGGGATGGAGAGGGGCGTAGGAGAGAATCAGCTGACGAAACTGAGAACAAGAACTCTCCAGTGATATAATAATTCACAATTATAATTCATTTTGTCAGGGACATGCAGCCCGTGTATGTATATATGTCGGGCTTATATCGAGGTTTCCCTCCCCCCTCCCCAAGATGCAACTCTACAACATTTTCTTAATTCCCGGGTACCTATTTACTAACAGGTGAAAAGGAGCATAGGTGATAGGAAATGTGCCTAACCATTTCTGTCACGTTCAGGATTCCATCCCGGGATTCCCGATTAGGAGTCGAGAACGAACCCAACTGTACTACCGAAGACCTGAAGGCCTGTGCTGGACACTTGCCAAAATACACAATAAGTCACCAGAAACAGAACTGCCAAACAGTTGGAAAACAGCCAACGTAGTGCCCATATATGACAAGTTGAGACCGGTGGTGCTAACTACAGGTCTGTATATCCCTTGGGTCCATAGGTAATACAGGAACGCGTGGAATTTGGGGAAAGAAATACTTTTATAATGAAAATATAGGGAACGCGAGTGGTTGAGGTAGCCTCTTGTTACACAGCGTCAGAGGTATATCGTAAAAGTATAGACATACATGGTGAACCTGACACATTACTAAACCAGAACTATAAATATTTTCAGCAACTTGAGCCATTGGCTCAATCACCTGGCCATTATCTTAATATCAGTAAATGTGGCGTAAAATCAAGAGGAATGTAACTGAACATGGAACCCGGCCAGTGTGTGTAGTAGGTAACAGAAAATTAAAATCACTGTATATGTTTATCAGCCTTATAAAAACTCTAATATTGCTTAATACTCTACTTTTTTCAGGCACTGATTTGTCACCGGACACTTCAACTTTTCCAGAAATATCAACTTAATTGTTGGGAAATACAACTTAAGAATGGGTGAAGTATATAATGTTGTAGCGGGTCTACAGCTGGATTTGGTATTAATGTCACAAAGAGATGCTTTAGTGACAGTCATTTTGAGTCCTATTGAAGTTAGATCTATGTAGTAGGAGCTGTGTGTTTAAACTGATTTTAATCCGGTACAGCTCCAGAAAGCTGAAGTTGTGAAAATTTATATACCTTCATGTTGTTATTAATGTACTGTATATTATTGCTTTAAATTGTCTTCTCGTCATCCTAAAATTGTATTAAACTTTGCCAATATCTGTCGTACTCCTCTAATTGTAAACTACACTATTAAGCCAAAAATTTATAGGTTTGATTTAGACTGCTGTACACCCCAGCAATTATTCTGAAGAGTTGTGTAAGTTTTTCTTGTTGCAAAGTTGTTGCAAAGACAAACTAAACAAAACTAACCTAACCTTCCTAGGCCTAATACACGCTATCTGAGGCCTAATGTAGTACATATGTGTGCTATATTAGGCCTACGAATGTTTCCGTTTGTATTTAAGCTTCATTTTTTCGGACTATAAAGTGAATAGTACAAAATTCTACTAATTCCTTAGTACGTCAATGTTTGTACTGTAGTGCACATAGTTACAAAAAGTACTATCTAAACAGGATGATGGGTTGCTATATATACTGTAGGATCTAGATTTATATTTAGAAGCCGCCTTTATGAGTACAGTAATATAAAAAATTACAGTTGTCAGCGTCAGATTCGTAATAACTTACACAACTCTTTAGAATAATTGCTGGGGTGTACAGCAGTCTAAATCAAACCTATAAATTTTTGGCTTAATAGTGCAGTTTACAATTAGAGGAGTACGACAGATATTGGCAAAGTTTAATACAATTTTAGGATGACGAGAAGACAATTTAAAGCAATAATATAGCCTACATTAATCACAACATGATGGTATATAAATTTTCACAACTTCAGCTTTCTGGAGCTGTACCGGAACTGTCCGATTTCTACTTTCTAATTGCGTTGAACGTTGGTATATGTACTATGGTCCTCATCGTTATTATAAGTACTACCAAAACAGGAGAATGTGCTGAATTTAGTGACTACGTGTTATTTTATTATGCCTCTTATGTAATTAATTTAGTTTAAATTTGTGTAAACTAACCCAACTATAAATGTACAGTACAAACATTTATGATAAAGTTGTATGTACACAATGTATTATCGTTATTAAGAAACTTCCTGCAATGTCGTAGTGTTTGAATGAAGGTGAAGGTGAAGAAAAGCCACAATACACGTGTAAGTGTAATATTTCAAGTAAATGTTGGGATGAAACCAACATCCTTCATCAAGGTGGTGATAACAACAGTGTTGTGAACATTGTTTAGCACATTGATAAACCATCTTTCATCCCAATATTGGCTTTAATATTATTCAAACCCATGTATATTGGCTCCTTCCATCACCTTCATTATTGTTATTATTATTATTATTATTATTATTATTATTATTATTATTATTATTATTATGTTAACGACTGAAAACGAAATGTGTTACGAACGGAAAACCTAACCTGATATAGCATGGGATAGTCCTTCGAACACGGTTTAAATAGTAATTGAAATAATATATTTATCTACGAGATCATTGACGTCAGGAGCCTGGGAGGTGGCTTTCATTCGCAGCAGACACAAGTTGGAAAGAACACATGCGGTGAAAAAAAACCCAGTTGATTGATTAACAGTTGAGAGTCGGGCCGAAAGAGGCAGAGCTCAACCCCCCGCAAGCACAACTAGATGAATACATACGTACGCGCGCTCACACGATCACGAAAATGGGCCACATATCACTAAGAGTCGACTCCATATCCCTCCCCACAGCCAGGGTACAGGTGGTGATCCTCCACCGCCGTCATTCTTATTTTCTCTCTCTCTCTCTCTCTCTCTCTCTCTATCCGCTGTGGTCTCCCAAGTATGGATGTCTGGCCAAATATCCTATGTCGGCCTCCACGCAGCCTTTAAGAGGAAAAAAACTTCAACATTAATTTAGGCTTCCAGAGTACAAAATTGTTGTGGTCGTTTCTCTTCATTTTTCGTTTTCGGGTTTAGATCCGGAGATATTATCTGATTTATGTTAAAGTTTTAGACATTTTTGCTAAAACATTGTTACTAATTTTGTAACGACAATACAGAAACAATTAACATTTATACCGCTAAAAAGGAAGTCTGGTTGGAAGATGAGCAAATGGAGAGGAGAGAAATAGAAAGAACACCAAGGGAAACACTGAGTATAAATAGCAAGAAGGCAGAGAATGACACTCAGTGCTGGTTTAGCCTCGCTATTTGTCGAAGGCTTTACTACCGAAGGCATTGGGCAACATGCGGTCATCGGCAG
The DNA here is from genome assembly GCF_040958095.1 of Procambarus clarkii. Taxonomy (NCBI): domain Eukaryota; kingdom Metazoa; phylum Arthropoda; class Malacostraca; order Decapoda; family Cambaridae; genus Procambarus; species Procambarus clarkii. The sequence continues at coordinate 11,706,885 of NC_091209.1, read as the reverse complement.
TGGGTAACGAGGACAGTTGTCGGTCGTGAGCAGCGACGACAGTTGTCGGTCGTGAGCAGCGACGACAGTTGTCGGTGTGGGCAGCGACGACAGTTGTCGGTGTGGGCAGCGACGACAGTTGTCGGTGTGGGCAGCGACGACAGTTGTCGGTGTGGGCAGCGACGACAGTTGTCGGTGTGGGCAGCGACGACAGTTGTCGGTGTTGGCAGCGACGACAGTTGTCGGTGTGGGCAGCGACGACAGTTGTCGGTGTGGGCAGCGACGACAGTTGTCGGTGTGGGCAGCGACGACAGTTGTCGGTGTGGGCAGCGACGACAGTTGTCGGTGGCACGCAGTGAACTGTTTGGTAATCTGGCAGGAACACTGAACCACCAACACTCGCTCCCCAATATCCGGAACACTATCAGGGTTCTCGTAAAGTCCAGTGTGGAACATTTACCTCTTGCAGGGAATGTCAGAGCCATATCATTGTTCCACCACTCGCTCTGTAATACAAGTTGTGTTGACTGGCAGTGGAAACTCGATGTTTGTCTCATCCTGAGCTAAAAGGGGGATCAATTATCTCCTGAATTTGGTGAAATTTGGGCCACCCATTTCTGGAATTCACCTCAACCACTTGGGCTGGACAGTAGAGCGACGGTCTCCCTTCCTGCAGGTCGGCGTTCAATCCCCGACCGTCCAAGTGGTTGGGGACCATTCCTTTACCCCCGTCCCATCCCCAATCCTTATCCTGACTCCTTCCAAGTGCTATACAGTCGTAATGGCTTGGCGCTTTCACCTGACAGTTCCCTTCCCTTCTGGAATTTACTCTTTTTCTTGTCTACAGGCGAGATGTGAGACTATCAAATTGAGCGAATTTCCGTCGTCATTCGCCGATACGGGTTAGTATCAGACGATCTCATGTCATCCTCCGTCTTAGAACTTGGCAGCATTGACCTTGAACTTTCGGGCTTGGCGCCTTCTTTTGATAATTACTTGTTATCGTAGCCTGTTCCAAACCAAATTTTCGCAATATTTCTTCATTCTATAATATTTTATACATTTAAATGAAGCTTAAACGCATACAGCGCACATTAATTATTAAGGTTTTTATTCGTTTTTCGAAATATCAAGACATCAAAATATGAGGGGAAAGCTTGATACCCCCCCGAGCTCATTCACCTATTCCTAATGGGGCTCAGAATAAGCATTATATGCAATACATTTAATGTGCATTGAATTTTGTAAATAGCTCATCAGACTTTAACTTGCTTAGCTAAATGAATTTTTGGTTCAGTCCCTGAGCCCATTATGTGCCTCTGTAACCCTTTACACTACCGCCCACCGGATGGGTATGAGGTGCATAATAAATGAACAACTCCCCCCCTATCCCCTAGTTATGGGGGAATTTCGATCCCCCATAAATAGGTGATAGCTGCGCTGTGCAACTGAGGTGCTGTGCAGCTCAACATTTTAATATAAAATAAACTAAAATAGCAAAAAACTTACTTTTTCAGAAGACAAGAAAGATGTAAATTACATTAACAAAATCCTTTGAATCTAGGGGTCGCGTGTGACAATTTCCCTGGTGGGCAAAAACATGTTCGAATAACGAGTCAACGTCGTTTGCACAACTTATGTGCTCAGTAGGTTAGTTATTTATTTATATATATACAAGAAGGTACATTGGGAGTGTGAGGATACATAGCATAGTAATTACATTCTTGTAAAGCCACTAGTACGCGCAGCGTTTCGGGCAGGTCCTTAATCTAAGAAAATTTTAAGTAGGTAAATACTAGCAAAATTTATAAAAATGATAACAGGTACATAGCAAGAAAAAAAATGAGAGAAATTTGTAGGTATATTAAAGCACATAGGTAACTCAGAGTGATTGCAATGACAGCTTGAATGGTAGTTTAACAAAAATTAGTAGGCACAATACAACATATGGCTAGCACATAAAAGAAGACAGCAATGAACACAATGATAGAGTTGTTTGGATTACGTACATAAAGATTGGGAGATTGGGTGACACTAGATACAGAGCAAATTTAAAGCTCAGTGTAGGAAACTACGAAGATGAAATTAGGTACTTTTTGTTTTTGTTTTTAAATGAGGCAAAAGTTAGACAGCTTTTCAATTCACTAGGGAGTGAGTTCCATAGACTAGGTCCCTTAATTTGCATAGTGTTTACACAGATTAAGTTTGACCCTGGGGATATCAAAGAGATTTATTTCTGGTGTGGTGATAATGGGTCCTATTACATCTGTCCAGGGGGAGAGTTTCAGAGCATGGTTTGCATTTAAGAACAGGGTTTTGTAAATGTAGTTGACACAAGAGAATGTGTGGAGGGAGTTAATATTTAGCAAGTTAAGGGATTTAAACAAGGGAGCTGGGTGTTGTCTGAAAGCAGAGTTTGTTATTATTCTGATAGCAGATTTTTGCTGGGTGATGATGAGCTTAAGGTGGTTTGCAGTGGTTATTGTTATCCCAGGGAAACCCCAACCAATTATCTTAATGAGACACCAAATATATCAACCCATTCTTATCAACAAAGGTCAAATGCTCGTTAATTCACCCGCTGAATGAAAAATACTTCACACGTGACTTAACTTATGACATAACCTATCGTCAGGCTAAGCTTATTCAGGGGGCGGCGGAACCCAAAGACGCATTCATCAATTTTAAGGCACTGCGTATTCAAAATTTCAACCCGGCGTCATCAACAAAGAGCAAATGCACATTAATCCAGCCACCAAACCCCCTGTTTATGAATGATAAACACTACACATGACTCAGAACTAATACTTAAGGTGGCCCTTTTGAGCCATTACCAGTATCAAGAGCTGATACTGGAGATCTGTAGAGGTGCGACTGCACTCTGCGTGACGGGAGATGTCTCCCGTGTGCCTAATTGCCTGAACTATTGTGGTCTTTATAACCAGCCCATCATTCACTACCTAATGCCTAGATTTAACTCAATATTAGGCTTATCATATACAGATTTACCTGCCTTATGCGCATCGTATCATATACTGGACAACGCCTATTGCGAGATGGTATCCATACAAATGAGACAAACTCTTGCTGTGTATTATGTTGTTTATAATGGAAGTTACGAGATTCTTAGTATCTATTTAGCACATTGGGGTTCCAAGTGCTTGAAGAGCTGGCTTTGAATCACTGAGGTAAGTAAACCCCGCCCGTCCAGCCAGGGATACAATCCTTCATTTTTCCCTCACTTCACCCCAATTTTATATCACTAATTTTGTATAACAATCATACTAACTGGCTGCGTTCTACCTTATCTTATTATTTTCCTTACCTGTCTCTCAGTTTCCTCCTCCTGTCTGTATACTACCCCGCCGCGGTCCATAGAATTACCCCAATCACCCAAATCAGGCCAAAACTACCCAAAACGTATTAGCATTACGTAAGTAATGAAGAAATATGGTATATTTACTTACTATAATGTTGGTGCTACACGTAGAACATGATCAAACCTATTTTTTCTCTGAAATAATCTAATTTCATAACGAAATGAGACGTAAATATGTGAGAGGTGACGCCATAGGAAGTCGACGGTCCAAGCGACAATTGTGTGGAGCGACTTATCCAAGAAATATGGTCGCCAGGAGAGTGTTTGCTGCCATATCAGCCTCCTGTACACAGTGATCCAGTCCTTTTCGTTCATTGAACACCGAACCCTACACGCCCTCTGATATATTGCTTAATTAACAAATATTCACAAATAAAGATTATATTTGTATATGTTATCAGAAAGGCAGATATAAAATAGTTTTTGTGAATCCATCACAGAGATTATACCTTATTAGAGAGGAAAAATATTCATACTTTAAACAAGGCTTCATGGCCGACGCTCTCCTTACCGATATGGGAACTATGACCTTCCGAAGATCAATGTTAATTTAATCTAGATATTGTAATAAACGAAGTTTTCTATGTCATCATAAAGACATAAATATAAGCTGCATGTTAATACTTTGGCATAAATATAACTGAATTGAAAGTTAAGATATATGCCTTTTTATAGTTACTTGATGGCTCGCTCAGGGAGTGTGAAGGCCTCCACACAAGCCAATCAATTTTATAATTACTTTGCATATATGCAAAGTAACGCCATAGGTCTTTATGTCAGAATAAAGCCATGTAGACGATAATGTAACTACATTTCAAGGAAAACATATCTTAATATAATTATTAAATGAATGCAAAGTTATGGTTAAATAAATAGCCAATACCACACAATCGCCGGTGTCCGGACACATGAATGGTGAAAGCATTAGGTGAAAGGAAATGTACCCAACCATTTCCATTTACCCAACCAGTTTGTGCACCCTATACTCATCCTCTGTGCGGTAATTTATTGTGCATCCCATACTCATCTTGTTACCAGTAGTTTGTGCAACCCATACTCATCCTGTGACCCGTAATTTATTGTGCATCCCATACTCATCCTGTTACCGGTAGTTTGTGCAGCCCATACCCATCCTGTGACCTGTAATTTATTGTGCAACCCATACTTATCCTGTGACCTGTAGTTTATTGTGCAGCTAATACTCATTCTGTGAGTCATAGGACATTGCGCAACCCTTTCTCATCGTGTGAATCTTTGTTTACTTTGCTCTCCATATTCATCCTCTGCGCGATAGTTTCTTGTGCAACCCATACCCATGATGTGAGTGGTAGTTTATTGTGTACCCTATATTCATCCTGTGAGTATAGGGTTCACAATTCTTGTTTGGATTCTTGTAATGTTATTTGTCTATTTGTAGTCACAGTATTTGTGCGCCCCTTGAGGGACTTGAATTAGAGGGGGGTTGAAATAGCCTAAGCTACTCTATCCCTTTGAGATTTATTTATTGCTTATCTCAATAAACATACTTGAACTTGAACTTGGGTACACAATGAGTTCATTTGTACTCCATACTCATCATCAAGAAGTGTATTTTACCAGCATTGTAATATAAATTAAGAATAAAAGCTTAACTGGATTACAGACCCATAATCAAAATAAGAGTCATCACTAATTATCATGACAAATTCTCTAGGCTACACTTCCGCCTTCGACAAGCTGCCGCCGGATGTGGGTATAGTTTATTGTACACCCCCCCACCCCCAGTCCTGGAAGGGCGGGCATTGGGATGTGGACATGTGTACCATTATTCCCCCCCCCCCCCACCCACACACACACACACTCGATCCTCTCCTGTTAATAATAATACTAATAATAATAAAAATTAAAAATAATAACGTTAATAAATATTATAATTAAAACACTTACTGTAATACCCTAGTGCTTGAATGAAGGTGAAGGAAAGACCCAATAAATGTGTAAGTGTATTAAAAACCAAATTTTCGTTGGGTGAGCTGGCAGGTGAGCACCACTTGCCAGCTCACCCAGTAATGAACATCACCTGCACACTGCACCGAACCACTTGCCAGCAGGTGCAGAAGTACGATGGAGAGAGCAAAGTATACCATATTTCAAGTATAATATTAAAGATATATTTAGGATTTAATGTTTTCGTATAAAGTTTCAATAATACCTTTATTTGATTTTTTTGTATTATTTTCTACCACAGACGTGGCCACACATTAACAATGCTAACCATCATATATACATTTTCTTCAGTCCGCCATGGACTCTAACCCTTTCCACTACCGCCCACAAGATGGGTATAGGGTGCATAATATAAGAACTAAACTAACTCCATTGATAGGGTTAGAGATTTGTTAAACATATAGTTCAGGGATTTATTGAACAATCAACCACATAAGGTGATTGTAGTGTTTTTAAAATGCTAGGCTAAGCTACATAGCTACATACGTAAATACATAAATACACAGATTTACGTATGCCCTACATAAAGTGTTCGATGTGTCTTTTACATAGTGTCATTAACGTGCATTTACAAAGGTGAAATTGAATTCTGAACACATACATACACATATATTTGTCTCTTTTACTCTGACAAGGTGAGATAACTGATAGAGAAACTAGTGTGCAATTAAGCACTTAATCACTGAAGGTGATTAAGGTGCTTTCACAAGCTCAGGTTATAGAGTTACATCACATACATTCATTGTATAATTGATACGTTACATCGTCAATCTAGGGTACAAGTTCAATATATCATCAAGTGTTCCAGTACTCAAATAGTAATTACACAGTTTAGCATAGCGCTTCATTCATGTATGTAAGAGAGAAGATTGTTCAAATATATTACATGCACATCCGGTACATCGTCCACCTTCTTCTACAGAACCGTCGGTATAGCACTGATACACATCGTTACCCATACTCTGAGTACTTTCAGTGATGCTTCACAGTGTTAACTGTTTTAATAATGTAGAGTGTACATTATCTTTCTTGGGTGCATTTACAAAATCAACTGCTAGATCCAAGTTATCCCATGGAGTAATTGGTTGATTAATTGTTAATTGAGTTGGGTACATATTTAATATTTTGATGGAGTTGGCTACCTTGTAGAACCAAAATGCATTCACGCCGAAAACTGTGCTAATAGACAAAATTATGTTAGAGATATGGGTCTATAATTATCTGAGTGTGCTTTGGGGATGGGAACAATGACACTGTCCAATCATCAGGTAATACTCCTTCACTTAAACTCATTCTGTACAACACTAAAAGTGGATTACCTGGTACTTGTGAGACTAATCTCAGTAAACTGTAAGTAATACCGTCCTCTTCAGGAGCAGTTGACTTATTTGATTGTGCTACACAGCCTTCCCGGCTTGGTGCCTTCTTTGGTAATTACTTATCAAAGGCAGCTCCATACGAGGAGCTGCCTCGTATGGGCCAATAAGTCTTTTGCAGTTACCTTCATTCTTATGTTCTTACTTACATTTACTGAACTTTATCATCATCATCATCATTTACAGAAAGAAATTAACATAAAAAGTAGTCATTTTAATACACAAAACAGAAGTAGATATTATGTAAATTATGATGCAGGATAGGATCACTATTAAGAACTTAATTATAAACCACAATATGTTTTATATCGTCAGAAATTCTGATACATACCATATATTTTCAAATATTTACAATTAAAGTATTTATTTAGGAAATAAGTATTTTAGTTACCCTAGTTAGCTCTGAGAACACACATTGTTGCAGCAAGAATTTCTTCCCACTAATCTGAGCGATGCTAATGACCCATTGGACTTGTCATGAACAACAATCAACTACAGCACCATCTATATCAGAAGATATTCAAAATATTCTTGATGTCATTCAAATTGTCAATACGAGAACAGAATACATAAGAGTTAGTTTAGTGATGTCAAAGGAATCATATTGACTGACCGAGCCCCATTGTAAATATCCGTGGCTTCCTGACCATAAAGGTACCGCCGCGGATAAGGGTAAGGAGGGTACCGTCGAGGGTAAGACACCGGATGTACCCCATATACAAGCCACACTAGCTATTAGTTCATATAAGCTGACAACTTACCCAAATAAACATTACTTCCTAATTATATATATATACATATATATATATATATATATATATATATATATATATATATATATATATATATATATATATTATGTAAATTATGATGCAGGATAGGATCACTATTAAGAACTTAATTATAAACCACAATATGTTTATATATATATCCTACTCACACTCATCCTAGCACAGTAATTTATTGTGCAACCCATACCCATCCTGTTACCAATAGTTTGTGCAACCCATGCTCATCCTGTTACCTTTAGTTTATTGTGAAACCCATACTCATCCTATGAATGGTAACTTATTATGCACCTCATACTCATCCTGTGAGTCATAGGACATTGTGGAACCCTTTCTCATCGTGTGAATCTTTGTTTACTTTGCTTTCCATACTCTGCTCTCCGATAGTTTCTTGTGCAACCCATACCCATGATGTGAGTGGTAGTTTATTGTGTACCCTATACTCATCCTGTGAGTATAGGGTACACAATGAGTTCATTTGTACTCCATACTCATCAAGAAGTGTATTTTACCAGCATTGTAATATAAATTAAGAATAAAGGCATAATCTTATTATGTACCCATAATAAAAATAAGAGCCATCACACTATAATTTTCATGACAAACGGCCTAGACTCCACTTCCGCCTTCGACAAGCTGCTGCCGGAGGTGGGTATAGTTTATTGTACACTCCCGCACCCCCAGTCCTGGGAAGAGGGGCATTCGAATGTGGACATATGAACCATTACCCCCAACCCTTCCCTCTTAATAATAATTGAAACACTACACTACACACTATATGTTCATTTAATATTTCAAGTATAAGACTCAAGATATATTTAGGATTTAACGATTTAACATTGTCTCAATCATACCTTTATTGCACTTTATCATCATTATTTACAGAAAGAAATTAACATAAAAATGTAGTTAATTTTAACATACAAAACCGAATTTGAACATTGTTAATTTTGATGCAGGATCACTATTAATAAGAACTTAATTATAAACCACAATATGTTGTATATCATCAGAAATTTGGAAACATAATATATATATATATATATATATATATATATATATATATATATATATATATATATATATATATATATAAATGGAAATTTAGCACATTTAAATAATGTTATTAAGCTTAAGAATAAATTACATAAAATTAACATAGTAAAATGACTGGGATACAGATGGATCAGTAATCACATTACAAGTCCAATTATTTCCTAACTGAAGTCTGTAACGCACTATCATGTCATATTTCATAATACAAATTAGGTAAGAGATATGCAATATCAACACAAAATCGTCAGCTACTATTTCCAAAACACATTTATTATATAGCATTAAACTGCTCTTTCACTTCGGGGGCGCTTACGCTGATATGGTTTTTTGGCAATTCCAAATGTTTTTGGGATTGAAAAAATTTTGTTTTTGTCATACATTTTAGTATTTTCATTATAAGGTTTTCTTGATATAAAGCACCATAAGTAATCTCTCTTTTCATCTTTAGTTTTTTGGTCCCAAACTTCCTTAGGAACCAGGTACTTATCTAAATTGGATGATATTATATAATTGCCTTCTCCGTGTAATGCTCTCCTCAGATCTAGCATTTGGAGCGTTGAAACATTGCAAATTTTTTCAATTAATTCTGGCAGTTTTTGGGGTTTCCAATCAATAGTCAGTTTCAGGATATGGTTTAGTGACTCACAATTGTTATTAGTCCATAACGTGTCCATTTTGGCTTTTGCGTGAGGTACACACACGTAATTCCATAAAGAAGATTTCAAACGTGTGTTATTGTGTGGCTCTCTCGTGAATTGTTTCCGGCGCGAATAGTTGTGAATTTACATGAAAATGTACCAACAAAATCTTGTTACACAGCAGTAAACAGGAGCTTCAAAGCACCCAAATACATATACTATATTTTTGTCTTGTTTGCATACTAGATAAAATAACGCAATTATTACTGTAAAATAGAACTCTGACAGTATTGACTAAGAATAGAGTGGCCCTCCAATTTATCTTAAGTTCCGACTCAGCGACGAGCCATGAACAACAAGAGCCTTTGACCCAGTTTCCGCCAAGGTTATAAATTAACGGTTGTAATGTAAACCGAAAATATAAATGATACATACATTGATTTCAGTACTGTAATATACCAGTTATTGGAGAGTTGAGAAGCGGGACCAAGAAATGCAGAATCTCAATAACCGAAAGAACAATTAGGTTGTACTGAAATTAACGTGGTGATTTATATAGTCTGTAAACAAGTACTATATCTATAAAATATAAAACTTATTTTAATTATCCTGCACTTCAAGAGACCACAAGCATTCTTACTCTCATTTATTTTTGTAGCAGAAATGTTTTGTCTATATTTATTTTATGGAAATTAGTGGTGTTTGAGCAAGCTAATCAACGTCAAAAATGTTTACGTTGTTGTTCTTCATCTGTAGTACTGAGCTCTACACATATGGGTAGCTTTGCCGCAGGCTGTTTACTGCTCTGAGAAATAAACATAAATCCTCATGCCTGGAGCCCGCGGTGCCCGGCGCCTTGCTGTGGGAAGTCAGAGATGTTTATGATTCTGGTCTAGGAATACCGTGGGATTTCACCAAAATGTGTTGTATACAATGAAATGATTATACATTGCTATGTTGTGAACATTGTATACAGTACCTCAAGATATAAATCCCAAACCACTTAACTAGCTACCAGATACCTAATTAATTCCCTACTCTCTGTAAATGTCTTCCTGGTGTGTGTGTGTGTGTGTGTGTGTATACACCCACATATGTGTTGTATGTGGATGCTGAAGTTCAGTCTCTTGTCTATGTATAGGTCAAGGAACTTTCCATAATCATTATTGCTAATGTTAACATTGTGTATCTGAAGTTGAATTTGGTTTCAGGATTTACTTTCGAACAAAAATAGTAGTTGGTCTTTTTTATGTTTGATGTGAGTTTGTTAGTTTACATCCATGAGTGGACTTTTTAAATCTATTATTTTCATTATTATATAGTGCGTTTGGGTTGGGGTCTGAATAGAGGAAGGTAGCATCGTCAGCACTTATGTTTACACTTATTGGAAGTATCTAAGTATCAACTAAAGTATCTTCACACTTGACTTAAACTTTAGTAGCTATTTTCTGGACCATTCCTCAAGTTTCGGAGGTCAACGAAGATGGAATTCACATGAAATGGCTTATGTTACCATCACTAATAATGTTGTGTTTTCTGTCTAGCTTCAGACACGGTTATGTTACAATTGTGTCTTAAAGAGTTGCGCGCAATTAAGCATGATAGAAATCACTTACAATTAATGCAGGATGGTAGAAAATCACTTACAATTACTGCATCAAGTTTGGAGACTTGAATTGAAATTGAAATTGAAATAAGTTTATTGAGGTAAAATACACACAAATGGATGAGGTAGCTCAAGCTATTCTCACCCCGTTCAGTATATCGTGTTAATACATACATAGACACACACACTTGTACACATTTTAGTGTAACAAGCAAGGCAAATAGTTCTGTCTGATGGGTAGAGGCAACTGCACTTGCAGCTGCACCCGTGTGGCGGTGTAGGAAACCATCAATGTATATGATTTGAGAGAGAGAGAGAGAGAATGATCTGTGGACAGAGCATCAATATGGCGTAAGGTATTGGGCTTTGCCTCAAGATGAAGCATAATAAAGAACCCGAATATCAGGAGAAAAAATTACATTAAAAACTGTCCACATGATACATATATATAATCATGTTTTAAACATTTTAATTGTATTATTTGCATATATATATATAATTAGGAAGTAATGTTTATCTGGGTAAGTTGTCAGCTTTTATGAACTAATAGCTAGTGCGGCTTGTATATGGGGTACATCCGGTCTCTTACCCTCGACTGCGGCGGTAACTTTATGGTCAGGAAGCCAAAAATATTTATAGTTCAAGTTCAAGTATGTTTATTGAGACAAGAAAAAAATACATCTCAAAGGGATAGAGTAACTTAGGCTATTTCTACCCCCCTCTACTTCAAGTCCCTCAAGGGGCGCACAAATTCAGTAAGTACAAATAGACAATTAACATTACAAGAATCCCATTTAACATTGCAGGTTAATATAGTAAGTACAGCATACAATTGTTACACTCTTGGGGCAAAATTTTTGTAGCTCCTAAGTATACTGTCTATCATACCATTATCACACATACAAACAATTTGATGTGGTACATTACTTATTTCCTTATTTCTATAGTTATCAATAAGTTGACACTATAATACATAATGTTCTAAGGTGTGGGCGTGCGGCATACTACATAATTTACACTCCTTATCTTTTTCACTGACATCAACTCCGTATTGCCAGATATATTTGTATCCTAATCTTAATCTCATGTAAATTGAATCCTTCCAAGTTGACTTTCCTTTATCATAGGTGAAGGACGAGTTTGTATTTATTACTGAATAATTCTTAAGTGTGTTACTACTATCCACTATTGCCATTCTTTTTATCATTTCTTCATCTTCATTTCCTCTTATTAATGTTATATATACATGTACACATAATCATACATACATGTACATATATATACATATGCGGTAAATCCAGAGAAATTAAATATGGATTTTTCCGCATACAAATGATTATTGTTTCGTGATCGTCAATTGCATATATACATATACATTCACATATATATTCAATCACCCACACAAATACACACATCAATAATCTTTGTATCACAAGTGATTCAACAAGAGGCTCACAAGTCACTATACTAGGCACTTTACATCTATGGTGAGTCGTCCAATTACTAGTCTTGCTCTACACCCACCCAACTGGGCGGCAGCTTTACAGTCATGTGCTCCACACCCACCGAACTGGGCGGCAGCTTAACAGTCATGTGCTCCACACCCACCCAACTGGGTGGCAGCTTTACAGTCATGTGCTCCACACCCACCAAACTGGGCGGCAGCTTAACAGTCATGTGATCCACACCCACCCAACTGGGCGGCAGCTTAACAGTCATGTGCTCAACACCCACCCAACTGGGCGGCAGCTTAACAGTCATGTGCTCCACACCCACCCAACTGGGCGGCAGCTTAACAGCCATGTGCTCCACACCCACCCAACTGGGCGACGGCTTTACAATCATTTGCATGAATTACTTACAGTAAGCAAATTTTAGATACTTCGCTAAGATTTCGGGCAGCACATCATTATAAATGAAGTACTTACACTTTTCTTGGACACCAATGATGGTGTTATCTCTGAATTCCGCGATTTTTTTTAAATTCCAGTACTGTATATAATGACGCAAAGTATGCGAATAGTTCTGCAATAGTGATCCTATCCTGCGTCATAATTTACATACATATCTACTTCTGTTTTGTGTATTAAAATTACTACATTTTTATGTTAATTTATTTCTGTAAATGATGATGATGATAAATTTCAATAAATGTAAGTAAGAACATAAGAACGGAAACTGGTCGCGTAAATGGAAATGGTTGGGTACATTTCCTTTCACCTACCTAATGCGAATATTCATGTGTCCGGACACTGGCGATGGTGTGGTATTGCCTATTTATTTGACCATATCTTTGCTTTCATTTAAGATATGTTTTCCTTGAAATGTATTTACATTATCGTCTACATCTGTCTTCATTCTGAAATAAAAACCTTTGACGTTACTTTGCATATATGTACATTAATTATAAAATTGATTGGCTTGTGTGCAGGCCTTCAAACTCCCTGAGCGAGCCATCAAGTAACTATAAAAAGGCATATATCTTCACTTTCACTTCAGTTATATTTATACCAAAGTATTAACATGCAGCTTATATGTCTTTCTGATGACATAAAAAACTTCGTTTTTTATAATATATAGATTCAATTAACATTGATTTTCAAAAGGTCATAGTTCCCATCGAAAGGGAGAGCGTCGGCCAAGAAGCCTTGTTTAAAATAGATGTTTAGATTCAGATGTTTATTCAGGTAAGGTATATACATACAAGTGATGTTACATTAATGGATTGATATATAGATAGAGCTAGTACATACAATGCCTAAAGCCACTATTACGCAATGCGTTTCGGGCAAGAAAAACATTAATATCTAGAACTTAATACTAATTGAGCATAAAGAATAAAAGATGTTGAGAACAAATACAAATAAAGATAAAAAAAGGGGGAACATGACTGAAAAAGCAGCACAAATACAATAGGTTGACAAACAGTGTTGATTAAAAAAAAAGAAAAAAAAGAAAATAACAGACATGGGTTGACAATAGAGGAGTGAGGTAGATTACAGGGAATTTATTAGGTAGTGTTTAGTTTTTATCTTAAACTGGTTGAGAGAGGTACAGTCTTTAACATGGTTGGGAAGGTCATTCCACATTCTGGGCCCCTTGATTTGCAGAGCATTTCTAGTTTGATTAAGACGTACTCTAGGAATATCAAAACTGTATTTATTTCTGGTGTGGTGCTCATGGGTTCTGTTACAACCTTCTATGAAGCTTTTAAGATCAGGATTGGCATTATAGTTTAGCGTTTTATATATGTATAATACACATGAGAGAATGTGCAGTGACTTAATATCTAACATATTAAGAGATTTGAGTAGGGGTACCGAGTGATGTCTGGGGCCAGAGTTGGATATTGTTCTAATAGCGGCTTTGTGTTGGGTAATTAGAGGACGTAAGTGATTTTGGGTAGTAGAACCCCAAGCACAAATACCATAGTTGAGATAAGGATAGATAAGGGAGTAATAGAGAGTCACCAGAGCAGGTGATAAAATATGAATATTTTTCCTCTCTAATAAGGTATAATCTCTGTGATGCATTAACACAAACTATTTTATATCTGCCTTTCTGATAACATATATAAATATAATCTTTATTTGTGAATATTTGTTAATTAAGCAATATATCAGAGAGCGTGTAGGGTTCGGTGTTCTATGAACGAAAAGGACTGGAGTAGTTTAAATAGCGAACGCATACCAACGAATAACGCTAGTATCTATATAACAAATTTATTGTCATGTGGAATTGATTTAACTTCCAGACACTTTTTTTTAATAAATATTAAATATTTTGTGGCTGTTTATGAAAAATATTATTATAAATACACATTCTACTTGTTAATATTACCAATTAAATTTGCGACAATTTGAGCCATGAAATACGACGACTGGATCACTGTGTACAGGAGGCTGTTATGGCAGCAAACACTCTCCAGGCGACCATATATCTTGGATAAGTCGCTCCACACAATTGTCGCTTGGACCGTCGACTTCCTATGGCGTCACCTCTCACATATTTACGTCTCATTTCGTTATGAAATTAGATTATTTCAGAGAAAAAATAGGTTTGATCATGTTCTACGTGTAGCACCAACATTATAGTAAGTAAATATACCATATTTCTTCATTACTTACGTAATGCTAATACGTTTTGGGTAGTTTTGGCCTGATTTGGGATGATTGGGGTAATTCTATGGACCCCTTCGCCGTCTCTCTGCTGTTATGATACTGAGACAAAGATGATTGCTGAGGCAATAGCCTCAAGGAAAAGAATTAACCGCAAGCTGTTGATGATCTATGGAGTAAGGTTTACTTATATTCACACATTTGTCTCGACAATTAAATGATTACACAGAGGCGGTCATTGTAGCCAGGATGTTGTCAGTATACAGTACCGCGCCCACCCCCCCTTCAGGTGGAGCAAGGACATGGGGGGGGGGGGGGGGAATTTACGTCTAATAATTTAATTTACGTCAACAGTGCAAGGACAGTTGACGTAAATCATGTCAACTGTTTATATAATTTACCTGGCTGGATGTGGCTTGACGCTTCGCCACACTAACAATCTCACCATCCTTTGACAGATAAACTTAAAACCCTTCAAGCATCCTTATTTTCTACTGTTTAATCGTAACCAACGCATTTATGTATTAGAGGTCATTTATATATATATATATATATATATATATATATATATATATATATATATATATATATATATATATATATATATATATATATATGTCGTACCTAGTAGCCAGAACGCACTTCTCAGCCTACTATGCAAGGCCCGATTTGCCTAATAAGCCAAGTTTTCCTGAATTAATATATTTTCTCTATATTTTTTTCTTATGAAATGATAAAGCTACCCATTTCATTATGTCTGAGGTCAATTTTGTTTTATTGTAGTTAAAATTAACGTAGATATATGACCGAACCTAACCAACCCTACCTAACCTAACCTAGCCTATCTTTATAGGTTAGGTTGGGTTAGGTTGCCGAAAAAGGTAGGTTAGGTTAGGTTAGGTAGGTTAGGTAGTCGAAAAAACATTAATTCATGAAAACTTGGCTTATTAGGCAAATCAGGCCTTGCATAGTAGGCCGAGAAGTGCATTCTGGCTACTAGGTACGACATATATATATATATATATATATGTCGTACCTAATAGCCAGAACGCACTTCTCAGCCTACTATTCAAGGCCCGATTTGCCTAATAAGCCAAGTTTTCATGAATTAATGTTTTTTCGTCTACCTAACCTACCTAACCTAACCAAACCTAGCTTTTTTTGGCTACCTAACCTAACCTTACCTATAAATATAGGTTAGGTTAGGTTAGGTAGGGTTGGTTAGGTTCGGTCATATATCTACGTTAATTTTAACTCCAATAAAAAAAAATTGACCTCATACATAGAGAAAAGGGTTGCTTTATCATTTCATAAGAAAAAAATTATAGTAAATATATTAATTCAGGAAAACTTGGCTTATTAGGCAAATCAGGCCTTGAATAGTAGGCTGAAAAGTGAGTTCTGGCTACTAGGTACGACATATATATATATATATATATATATATATATGTCGTACCTAGTAGCCAGAACGCACTTCTCAGCCTACTATGCATGGCCAGATTTGCCTAATAAGCCAAGTTTTCCTGAATTAATATATTTTCTCTATTTTTTCCTTTTTAAATGATAAAGCTATCCATTTCATTATGTATGAGGTCAATTTTTTGTTATTGGAGTTAAAATTAACGTAGATATATGACCGAACCTAACCAACCCTACCTAACCTAACCTAACCTATCTTTATAGGTTAGGTTCGGTTAGGTAGCCGAAAAACTTAGGTTAGGTTAGGTTAGGTAGGTTAGGTAGTCGAAAAACAACTAATTCATGAAAACTTGGCTTATTAGGCAAATTGGGCCTTGCATAGTAGGCTGAGAAGTGAGTTCTGGCTACTAGGTACGACATATATATATATATATATATATATATATATATATATATATATATATATATATATATGTCGTACCTAGTAGCCAGAACGTACTTCTCAGCCTACTATGCAAGGCCTGATTTGCCTAATAAGCCAAGTTTTCATGAATTAATATATTTTCTCAAATTTTTTTCTTATGAAATGATAAAGCTACCCATTTCATTATGTATGAGGTCAATTTTTTTTTATTGGAGTTAAAATTAACGTTGATATATGACCGAACCTAACCAACCCTACCTAACCTAACCTAACTTATCTTTATAGGTTAGGTAGCCAAAAAAGTTAGGTTAGGTTAGGTTAGGTAGGTTAGGTAGTCGAAAAACAATTAAAACATGAAAACTTGGCTTATTAGGCAAATCGGGCCTTGCATAGTAGGCTGAGAAGTGCGTTCTGGCTACTAGGTACGACATATATATATATATATATATATATATATATATATATAATATGTGTGTGTATGTTTGGGTGGATATAAAAAGCTGTCTTGTATGGGTCAATAGGCATTCTACAGCTTCTTTAACTCTTTATGTTAATGTACTGCCGTTCTCCGTCAGATTATGGAACCCTCCCGTTCATAATGTATGTTTAGCGGTGCTAGAATTTGGATGGCTGTGTCAACAGTTACATTCACCAAACCGACTATTGAAATCGAATACCTGACCCAGCTGCATTCTGTCGCCAAGATGGTCAGCCCGAAACGCAGTCTCGTACTTTTATCGGGGCTGGCATGGCAATGAACATTTCCTTTGAATAAAAATTCAGATGTATGATCATGTACACTTTTAATCCGATTAAACTGTCTTATGTTTAAAATCCTGTACAACTAGTACAGGGGCACCTCATTTTACGAATTTAATCCGTTCCTGGAAACAGTTCGTAACCCGAAAATTTGTAAACCAAAGCGAATTTCCTCATAAGAAATAATGGGAAATGAATTAATCCGTTCCTGACTCCCCCAAAAATTCCTTTCAAAGTAAATTTTATACCTAATTCACCCAAATCATCACTACAAAAGTATGTACAAGTTATTACTTACCTTTACTGATGACTCCTGTTGGCATATGTTAGATGGTGAGGAGGGGGAGGAGGAGGAGAGGTGTTACTGTTTGGAAGGGGAGTCCCCTTCCATTATAACATCAGGCAGTGATGACTTCTCTGGGGTACACACTGGCACGTTTTGCCTGCATACCACTAGGACCTACTTCTGGCTCACTGCATGATTTTCTCATTGTTTATCTTGAAAATTATTTTTCCCTTCTTTGTAACACTTGTCTGTAGTGAGACATCACAGTGTCATTAATAAGATCAATGCAACGGCCTGTTAAAGCTTTATCTGGGTGATTCTTTTCAGCAAAACTTAGCAGTTCTTCCCATACTGCACACATTTTCTTAATGAGGAAGGGACATCCTCTACTGCCTCCTCCTCCTCCTCCTCCCCTGAAAATTTGTTATACTGCCTAGCTAATTCCACAACACATGTACCATTTTCATGTTTACGAATGATCTCTTGTTTTTCCTCTATGGTCATTTTCACATGTGTTTTCTTGCCTTGAACCTTACTACTGGTTTTATTGGGACCTATGGCGAGATACATAAAAACAACTTTTAAGTTCAAATAGCCAAAAATCCGAAAAAAAAACCCAGTAAATCCTTGCGAAGAATTCGGGCAGGAGGCACTGGTAAACTGAGGCGCGATTGCTGTGCCACCACGTGCTAGGTCGGCCATACGCATATCAACAAACTCGTATCCCGAGGTAAAGTTCGTAACCCCAATTCAAATTTTCCGAAGAAATCGGGTTCGTAACTCAAGGTACCACTATATATGTAACTATATCCATTGTACTCGAATGGTTAATACTAATTTAATTTTTTGTTCTGAATAAACAACTGAATTGCATCTGTCTCTGAGTAGATAGAGCCAGTCCCTGTCTTCCTAAGTGGCCATAAAGTCTGGTTGGTCAATAGAAGAGATGGTACTGCCATTCCCTTCACCACCACCACTCCCCTCATCACCACCACATTTTCCTTCGCCACCACCACTCCCCTCATCACCACCACATTTTCCTTCACCACCACCACTCCCCTCACCACAACCACTCCCCTCATCACCACCACATTTTCCTTCACCACCACCACTCCCCTCACCACAACCACTCTCCTCATCACCACCACATTTTCCTTCACCACCACCACTTCCCTCACCACCACCACTTTCCTCACAACCATCAGTCCCATCACCACCACTTCCTACACAAAATAAAACACAAAATATAAACACAAAATGAAACTTGAAACTATGGATATAAACTGGAGTTTACAGTCAGAAGATAAATAATGATGAGTAAATAGTTTAAAAAACCGACAACCTGTTAGCCAACAGGTTGTCGATTTATGAAACAAATTACTAGATAACATAATACACATGGGATCGATGGTTTGTATCAAACAAAGGTTAGACATACGTACTATATATATGATTGAGTTTGGGTGGGTATAAATAGAAGCTGCCTCATATGGGCCATTCGGTTTTCTGCAGTGTCGTTAATTCTTATGTTCTTACTCTCTGTGCAAAATTTTTGCTTTTGGTAAGTCAGAATGTGATGAAGCTCAAGGCAGGGAAATGGGTGTTGGTGTGGATGCTGCCATCTGATGGTGGTTGCGGGTAGCCAGATGGACATGTGGTGGTCCTTGTAGAGTTGGACAAATGTTGTTTATGAGAACCTTCCCATGACCACTTTGGATTGTACTGAGCTTGACTCCAGTGCCTCTTTAGCAGCAGCATGAGGTATACCTGGAGAGGGTTTCGGGAGTTCTTCTACTCCCAGAGCCCAGCCAGAGGCCAGGTGGCAGTGATACTTGATAAAATTAATATCACAGTGGTACAGTGTCACCATACCCAGACTGGCATGATCACCTTGGGACCAAGATAGATCTTGTCTTAGGGAGCTTCTAAGTGTGTTGTTCAGTTACAAGCTTTTTATATTCACTCAAAGCCAAATGTGAAAATAATGTGAAAATCCTACCATCACTGACCACATATCAGAAGGACAATAAGGAACTTTTTGATAATGATACTTTTTATTATCTCAAATACTTAAGTCATCATAAGATGGGAATAATGAGCAATATCAAGACCTCTGACTGATGAGGCCAATTTGTTATTAAGTGAATTGTATTTATTAAAGATTCTTAAATTCAAATACAGACAAAAAGTGTAAAATACTTATTTGCTTTTCCTAAAAAAAAAAAAAAAATTACTGTACAATATATTTCTTATAATTAATTTAAAAAATGTGTGTGTACACCACATCACCTGACTGTTAAAGGACATTAATATTGGAAGCATACACTATACGTTACCAACAAATTTAAAATGTAATGTTATTTAACCATAATTGTACACCCATCACCATAACCCAATACAGTACAGTATATATAAAAAAGTTCACTTATTTGTCTTATTTTCTTAAGACCTATTAAAGTACAGTATATACTGTGTGTATATATATACATACATACATACATACAAACACATACACACAGTACGTCAGAGGTTTGCAAAATCATATTTTTTTAGCTTCAGCACCAGAGGTGGAGCATATTACTTTATATATCCAAAAAGTGATACTGAACTAAGTTAAATATCACCCATATAACCAAATTGTAAAAATATGAGGTAAGTCACTCAACTTCTACACTCCCATGCCAAATGAAATGGAGCAAGTATTCTCTTTAGGAGATCTTCAAGCAGTCTGTATAGAGGAACTGAGCAAATAAAAATGATGTTATCACTTTACATTCATTATCAATACAGTATTGGCAGACTTATACAATATGCATAATGTATCACAAACCATTTGGATTCATAAAAATAAGTACATTTCCTTATGAGCCACTATTATCCAACTGATTTCAACCAGTTCAAAACACAAACCCCTTCATTACTCATAAAAATTATTACACTAAAATTGTAGAAAATAAAAACGGCTTAGAGTGTAGATGAAAATCTCCTTTCTGAACATCACTTAATTGCTTCCTTAAGCAATATCCTGTTCTTCCTAAGGGCAAGACCAGACACAGCCAGGTTAGATGGATATTTATTTCTAAGAGCAGCGGGGATCTTGCAAATATCCTGTTAGGCCATAATGGGAAAATGGAGATTCAGGTTCATTCATCTACACTCAAAACCCCATACAAGCTCTTTTCAGCCTCTAAGAGAGTGTCAAGTATCACTCTGCTAACTAAGTCCATCCTCTCAAGCCTTCCCAACATCAATAAACTGACGTACTAAATTGCCTGAATCTAATCTAACCAAGGACCCACGAATAAAAAATGGGACCACATTAATTTTGCAAGCCACTGTGATTTTAGTAAACGTTATTGGCCTTAGGGGATTTATACATCAAATTGCCATGTACTATTTGAAAGGACGAGTTGCAACTGCTAGCTGGTTCATCCGCCTGCTACACTGACCTCCACCAGATGTCACCATCTACACAACAGAATAACAAGGAGCTGCCCACCTTTCAGTTGGCTGACTAGAACCTCAAGAATACTGGGAAGTCAGAACAAAATGAGAGTGGGAGCATCTGAATGTCTTTTTCAGAAAAGTGTTTTTCAACTACAATATACTCAAAACTTTATTTCTGAGCTTGACTTCTCAGTTGCTCCCTTAATCACTGTGCTGCAAAATGCGCCTTGAGGCTCTCGACGGGTGTGCGCAACACACCTCGGAGATCTTATAGGTACAGTATAGCGTAATATTCAAAACTGGCGCACGGTGACGCAGATACGAAATGGATGCATGAGGGCTCCAGTGATCATCTGCCATTTTGAAAAAAAAATCCCAGCATGCCCCCAGGGCCGTGGGAAGCCTCAGTTTTAAGGAAGCAACCATATCTGAGGCATCATCTACAAGCTCCAGGTCCATGGTCAGCCGCTGTCGGGACCAAAACGACTCTCTAAGAAGGAAATACGTGACAATGTTCGATGATGGAGCGATGGGACTATAATCCAGAAAAAGACCTGACACAGAGGTCTGACATGAGTGAGGGGAAGGATGGGGTGGAGGAGGTCACGAGTTTGAACAGTACACGCGCCTCACCCGGCCTGCCTCGCCGCCCTGGGTCAACACCGTTAGAGTCACCATCACCATGTGTGTCCTCTGATGCCAGTTTATTCAGCGATAGTACATGTAATGAATCGTTCTCAGGCTTCAGTGACTTAGGGTTCAATACAAGCAGTGTTGACGAGTTGAATACGAGCAGCGATGATGTTACTAGGCAGACTTTTGCTGCCCCAGCAACATGCCAAGGCAAGTGACAGCACGTCACGCGGCCTGAAGACAAAGACGACAGTGTTTCCTCCATATCAGGTGTTCGTGGTAAGCCTACACTACGCAGAACACTCTCATCTCCTGTCATACCTATACGCAGCTCTAGCACGAGATGACGTCGCCGTGTTTTTGGTGCTCGTGGTGCTGTTGGCCGTGGTGTTGGTGCCAAAACCAAACCCACAGGAGTGTTTGTGTGGGGAGGATCGTGAGACTTTTGTCCCACAAATTACAACGTTTGATGGTACCAATGTTGGTGTGACACCATTATTTCCTTATATACGTGATGATATGGCTGAAATAGACTATTTTATGGTATATTTTGATCAAGAATTCATGGACCATCTTGTTACAGAGACTCATTGACTCCAGAATGCTCACAGCCTCATTTTTTTTTTTTTTTTTGGAGATATATACAAGAGTTGTTACATTCTTGTACAGCCACTAGTAGGCGTAGCATTTCGGGCAAGTCCCTGGAATACAATCCCCGCCGCGAAGAATCATTTTTACAACCAAGTACACATTTTACTGTTGAGTTAAACAGAGGCTACAGTTAAGGATTTGCGCCCAGTAAATCCTCCCCGGCCAGGATACGAACCCATGACAAAGTGCTCGCGGAACGCCAGGCGAGTGTCTAACCACTACACCACGGAGACTGGTAAACTCATTGACTCCGGAATTTTACCTGCCTCCTGCATGACACGATGGAAAGACACGTCAAATGGGGAAATGTGTTTTTAGCTTTGAGCATCATGATGAAGCATTCTAAAAAACACGTCATCCAGGATTATTGGAGCAAAGGCAGTCTTGTTCCATCCCCGTGTTCCACAGGTACATGTCACATAGGTTCCTGCTGCTTCTCAGGTGCCTGCACTTTGAGAACAGTGATAATGAGTACAGACAGGACAGACTTTGGAAGGTGTGGAAGATTTTCATTGACATGAGAGGAAAGATTTGTGACTATTTTGTACCAAGACATTATGTGGTGATTGATGAATCGCTAGTGCTCTTTAAGGGAAAACTGTCATTCAAGCAGTACATCCCATCAAAGTGGCACCAGTTTGGACTCAAGTTTTTCATCCTATATGACTGCAAAACTGGTATTTTCATGGACATGATACTGTATTCAGGTACAGACGTCAACATACCAGGTCAAGATCCACACGGGTTAGTGTACAGTGTGTAAATATGTTATAAATATACATATATGCACATGAAATATTGCAAATATGATCAATGTTTCTGGACACATTTGTGATACATATAACAGGAATCTACGGGAATCTACTCCACGGGCGACCACCAAACTGTGATATCACACACCATTTTTTGGACCCCACTGCAGCCAAAGTAAGAACAATTTTGATTTTATTTCCACATATATGTGATCAGGGAATGGTATTTGACAATATAAGAAGGGCAAAAAAAACTTGCCAAAAAATTTATTTCCTGCGTACCAGGGGTGTGCCATATTTAGAGCCAGAGCAGTACAGTGGTTAATCACTGCACTGCGCAATGTGCATGTAGGCGCTCGATGGTTGGTGCGCAACGTACCTCAGGGATCTTATAGGTATAGAGTATGATTCAAAACTAGGCTACATGGGGTTCACATCAGCTTCCTCAGAGCTCTTGTAAACAGACATCATTTACAAAAAAATTGTGGGCAACATTCCAGGGTGTGAGAGCCTCAGTACTGAGCGAGCAATCAAGGCTGGCACATGCAGCATGAGCTCACAGCACTGCTGTTCAGCTTGTGACCAAAGCAACGCCTAATAATATCAAAATATATATGTAACTGGTATTATTTAGCCAAGATAGTATTACAGAAGAGCTTGAGTGTGATAATGACTATGTACAAAGTTCAAATATCAGTGAATCATTGCTGTTCAAGATGTTCACAGCACTAGCCACAGCATTATTTCATCCATCAAGGAATCTTCAAACGACTTCTTATGTTCCTTTACAAAATAAACTTGTGGTCAATTATTCATTTACAGGATTTAGTGACCAGGATTGTGGTGATAATTAGTGTTGTGCATGGGCCAACCTAGCGCGTGGTGGCACGGCGATCGCACCTCAGTTTACCAGTGCCTCGCGCCCAGTGACTATCCCGCCTGAATTTTTCATAAGGATTTACAGGTTTTGTCAGATATTTGGCCATTTGAGCATTAAAGTTGTTATTATATATCTCGCAATGGGTCCCAAGAAAGCCAGTGGTAAGGTTCAAGGCAAGAAATGGCATGTGAGGATGACAATAGAGGAAAAACAAGAGATCATTCGGAAGCATGAAAATGGTACTTGTGTTGTTGAACTAGCTAGGCAGTACAACAAATCTTCAGGGAAGGAAGAGGAGGCAGTAGAGAATGTCCCTTCCTCATTAATTAAGAAAATGTGTGCAGTATGGGAATGACTGCAAAGTTTTGCTGAAAAGAATCACCCAGATAAAGCTGTAGTAGGCCATTGCATTGATCTTTTTAATGACAATGTGATGCCTCACTACAGACAAGTGTTGCAAAGAAGGGAAAAACAATCTTCAATGGAACGTTTTCTTGTGAGAAAAGTGAGAAAGTCAAGCAGTGAGCCACAACCAGGACCTAGTGGTATGCAGGCAAAATGTGCCAGAGAGTGCACTCCAGAAAAATCTTCACTGCCTGATGTTATATTAAAATGGAAGGGGACTCCCCTTCCAAACAGTAACACCTCTCCCCCCCCCCCTCTTACCATCTTCCATATGCCAATAGGAGTCATCAGCAAGGGCAAGTAATAACTTGAACATACTTTTGTAGTGTAGATTTGGATGAATTAGGTATAAAATTTAGTTTGAAGCGAGGTTTTTGGGTAGTCAAGAACGGATTAATTAATTTTCCATTGCAGGCGATGAGTCACAATAACGTGGCTGAAGTATGTTGACCAGACCACACACTAGAAAGTAAAGGGACGAAGACATTTCGATCCGTCCTGGACCATTCTCAAGTCGATTGTAAACCGACTTGAGAATGGTCCAGGACGGACCGAAACGTTGTCGTCCCTTCACTTTCTAATGTGTGGTCTGGTCAACATCATTTCCCATTATTTCTTATGGGGAAATTAGCTTCGGTTTATGAGTTTTCGGGTTACGCGCTATCTCCAAGAACGGATTAAACTCTTAAACCAAGGTACCCCTGTACTGTATATGCAAAACAATTGTCATTCTCCCACAGAGAATAAGAGATTTCCTGCTAGAAGGAAAATGCAACAAAAACAGAATTTAAACACAGTAAGTTCCAGGTCTAATGCATCATTCTTGTCCCTTAACCAGAGCAACACATAATCCTACCTAGTCTGACCAGGACTGAAAAAACCTGTGAACCACTAAAAAGTTAGTACCCTTCACAACCTCAACAAACCTAATAGAATGCAGACATCACACTCAAAATTCCCCAAATCAAAAGGTATGTGCCAACAGACTTGGTCACCAAAACATTAAAATGATCAAACAGAAACCAGGTTGCTTCCTAGGTCAATGTCTCAGACTGAATGATAACAAAATTCACTTAAATGAATAATAATAATGTCTCTTGTCTAGTGAAGTTAGTGTATGCAGGAAGAAAGAACCATCTCACAGTTAGCAGAGTGATACCCAAGATACTCACTGAGACTGAATAAAGCTTCGAAGGGTTTTGAGTGTAAATGAATGAACCTTCTGGAGGTTATCCTGGGCAGGATAGTGTAATGCTGAGTGTTTCTCCTTCCCCACTATGGCCTGGCAGGCACATTCACAAAAATTTCTGTTGCTCTGGTGAGTAAATGTCGACCTAACCTGGTTGTGTCTGGTCTCATCCTTGGGAAGAACAGGATATTGCCTGAGGGGAACTGATGTGGTCTAACCTAGAAAGCCTTCTGATCATGTAGATAATATTAAACTGGAAATGGAATATCATAAGTAAAGATGTATTCAAGGAAACTTTGGCACAGTTCAATGGGAAAATAAGAGGCAGCTTACAATTTCATCAAGACACTACAGAACAGTTGAGAGCAGTGATGTAACATCACACCACGTAAGATGAGCTGATCATGTATAGTCTAGCTGAGTATGAGCACGGCGTGTTGAGATTCGTGCTATATATTTCTATAAGATGCAGGCACAGTCATAAGGCAGGATGACTAATGACCAGCTCCACTGAATGAAAAAACATGAAAATGATAGGGGGGTTGTAAAACTTGCAATTACCGTAGTTAATAGCCTATTTACTGTACTTGTTAACTCAGGAGGGATTTGATTTCCATGAAATGAAGGTAGCAAGGTTAATGGAATTGGATGATATTGGGGTAGAATAATTGCCTATGACAAGTACACTGCTGGATGATTATGTTATAGAAAGTGAAAAGCCTAGTGGGCTTTTATTTCTATGTAATGTACATGGGCAAAACCCTAGATTGAAAGTGACTGAATAGATATCAATACACAAAATTAGAATGGATCAAACAGGATTAAATGTGACATACTTTTCTGAGTATATTTCTATATTTAAAAAATGATATATTATAAATGTCAAATATTGACTTGGACTGTATGACCAAGGCAAGAGAAGTGGACGGGTTAATGAAAGATGCATGAAATACAACTGAATGAATGGAGACTAATGAGGGTTAGGTGTTGTAGGTTGAACTCCAACCCCCTTTCCACCTACCTGACCTTTATATATTAAATACTCCAAGTGAGCTAGAACTCGGAACATCGCTTGAGCACCTTCCCGATACTGGATGTGTCGTCGCAGTGTTGCAAAAGCAGATTCTACATCACTTAAGGAAGGACCACTTTCTTCTTCCTCTTCCTTTTTATCATCACTGTTATCCTCGTCATCATCTTCATCATCATACCGCAAGTCATCATCTTTATCAGCTCCAGTGACAATTGCCAGAATATCATCATCATTATTAAGGTTACATATTTGCACATCATCATCAAAATGGATAAAATCATCAAAGGTCATATCAGGAATATGAAGACCTAATGTTCTTAAACGATGTAATAGTGTCAAGTTTTCAGCTCCCATAACTGTGTCTGGAGGTGGAGGTGGTGCTCCCCATGCTCCATATTTGCTAACACCTGCCCGTGTAAAACTAGCACTGATGATAGTGTCTGTAACACTATGCCATGCAGTTGCAAGCTGATGTAAACAAGTGAGCAAGCTCAACTTTGTATTGGGCCGCCGGGCACGTTTGTTATGTGTGGGGTCATTTCGCTGCAACTGGTTTATCAATGTTTCCAGTATGCCACTTCGATAGGTTTGCTTAAAGGTTGTTATAACACCATATCGCAATGGACCAAGAAATCCTTGAGGAGCAGTGACTAAACGAACAGAACGTAACCCTCCAGGGGGTTTGGAGTGTATAGGTAAGGATGATGCAATTACTACTACACGTCGCCCTTGTTGTACAAACCAAGAATCTACATCTTGAAGCCAAGCACCAAAACTATCACTTGTCATCCAAGCTTTCTGATTAGCTACATATTGCACCGGGAGACTCTTTACATGACGAAAGCTGGATGGCTTTGGATGTTTACCCACCACAAGTAATGGAAACTTTTCTGCTCCGGTCATATTACCACATAACAAAATTGTTAGTCGCAATCTACTGCGAACACCTCCTGAACATCTTTCACCACAGAGAGAAGGTGCAGTAGTTGGTAAAGTGCGATAAAGAATTCCTATTTCTTCAACAGCAAATATGTCACCAGGATCATATTCCAGTAACAACTGTTGTAATACAGATGTTTGCCACTCACCAGGTTTAAGTTCTGGAGTACTGTTATCCTCTTCTTCTCTCTTTCTCCTTGCTGGTGCTCTACCAAATACAATGTTTTTCCTTTTCTTGAAACGATCTAGCCATCCATGGGTAGCTTTGAAATCTGTGTGACCAAGTTTGCTGGCAAAAGCAAGGGCCTTCGTGCATAGGATGGGGCCAGAGACAGGAACACCAGTTGCAATAGCTTGTCTGTACCAAGAGTAGAGAGCTGCTTCAATGTCCTCACGTTTGGGCCCTTTCAACCGCTTACTGTCAGGGTGAAACATTCCTTTCTTCCAACACTGTAAATAACAACTGGATTTTTTCATTATTGACTTGATTGTTGAACGGTTAACCATATATTCTTCTGCCATGTCAGACTGTTTTTCACCACTGTTGATTCTTTTGATTATTTCAATTTTGACCTCAAGAGATAGTCCATTTCTCCTTCGATTTACATTATTGGAATGTTCTGCACTATGGTCTTGCCAGGCTTCAGGAGAAGGCAAATTCACACCACACAAAACACATGGAAATATAAAGCCACCTCCAGCATCTGCAATAGGTGAAGGCAATTCTAACACATTCAAGTCCTTTTCATCATCTCGTTCAAGGTGATCCCCATCAACAGACCCATCTTTATTTCGATCACTATTCTTTCTTTTCTTTCCTGACACTGAACTTGATTTCTTCTTTCCCTTTATTATGTTTTCTGTAACAGCTGCAGGTGTTGGTAAAACAGGTTGCGGTACAGGTTCAAGAGGCGGAGGAGGCTGGTATTGTGGCTCAGGATGTGTAGTAATTGCAACAATAGGGGGATTATTGTACTGCATCTCAACCATAGAAACAAACTGCCCTCTTCCATAATGTGGAGTGCGGTCTGTGACAAACTGTATGGTAGGGACAGCATGTGCTGGTGGTGCAGGCTGGTGGTGGGCTATGGGTGGTGGTCTTGGCACTTGATCGTATGTGGGTCTGGGATGTGTGTCATGACGGGTGTATTGACATTGATAGTGATCAGGAGGAAACTGAGGGGGCAGAACAGGGGCACTGACAGAGAGGGGAGGTTGGTGAGTAGCTGCTAGAGATTCAGAGTAGCCCATAGTGGCTGCAGCAGCAGCTAGTCGTTCCAATTCTGTACATGTAGTGCGATGGAGATCCTCCATGTTGCCTGATTAGTTATTGTGTAGCATTTATGGCACTCTGTTGCATCAAACCTGCAAAAGGTAACTTTTATGTGTGATGGTACAAAAATATGGACATCATAGTTATAGCTACAGTATACTGTACAACTCATCCTTCTGTTTAGATAGTACTTTTTGTAACTACTGCATGTGGACCATCGTACATATATTGACATAATGGACAATTAGAAGAATTTTGTACTATTCACTTTATATAGTTCAGAAAAAATAATGTTAAAAACCAAACTTAAATATTCCTAGGCATAGTATAGTGTGTTTTAGGCCTAGGATGGTTAAGTTAGGTTAGATCAGTTTTATTAGTAATACAGGTATAAATACAAAACCTTTTCCAGTTCGTCCAAATTCGACAGTGCAGTATCAAATTATACTTTCTAAGTGTCCATTATGTCAATATATGTACAATGGTCCACATCATTTCTAAACATACTATCTAAACATGAGGATGGGCTGAAGCATGTGGAAATTTGTAAAAGTACTGTACTGTATAGTGTAACACATCAGAGGCTTAATACAGTTAGAAAATGAAAAGTGGTGGAAAGACCAGCTAAATGTATATGGAATGGGCAAGAAAAGAAAAACAAATGTAGAAATTGCATAGGTATAAGCCTAAGAATGCCACAGAAGGTGCATGAAAGAAATGCTGTATAATTTAGTTTAGGAAGCTGCCACTGGAGAATATGTTAGACAAGATGTTTAAGGTAGAGGATGTGTAGATAAGGTTTTTATGTAAACGTGACTAGGAAAATACTGTAGTGTAACCTTGACAGAACAAAACGTATGGGACAAGTCTGTTTTGGACCATTGTGGATTCTGTTTTACCAAGGTTTTCATTTTTTACTGTTTTGCCATTTTTTTTAACACAAATGATGCAACACATATTTCTGCATACAGTATTTACAAAACTAATCTATCTCTATAATTAGAATGTCTGTTTGTCCAAAGTAAGACAGATGCTTAGGGTTAGCTTCATCCAACTTTCCAAGATGACACATGGGGATATGGGAGTGTCATAGGCCAATCAGGGTCAGCCGCAGTGTCATCCTTTAAAAAAATTATTGGCATCTATAGCAACCCCATGTGATTTTGGTGAAATTTGAAATCTCAGATTTGTTTTCTGTAGTGTTCTTAGCAGTTTTTCAGTGGTTTGTAATATTAAATTTTCTGAGAGAGAGAGAGAGAAAAAAGAGAGAGAGAGAAAGAGAGAGAAAGAGAGAGAAAGAGAGAGAGAGAGAGAGAGAGAGAGAGAGAGAGAGAGAGAGAGAGAGAGAGAGAGAGAGAGAGAGTGAGAGTGAGAGTGTGTGTGGCATACAACTTGCATGCCCAACAGGTGGTGAAGAGATGACTGATATACTCTTCAAAATATTATAGTTTGCACTTTAATTATAAAATAAATAAATATTTGTTGTCTCCATTGCTCTTATTGTTAGTTGAAGTTGCACATCTGAATGATGGAATATGAATTATTCATACAGTACTGTACTGTATTTTCAAATTAAGTTTAAATACAGTATTAGTATAAATTAAAAAAAAATAAAAATAAAAATAGAATAAATTTGTGTGTGTAGTACAATAAATATACTCTACCTTCATTTACTCAGCTCCCAATAGAGTAGATATAGAGTGTATATCGTCAAGGGGTATTTGGATGCTGTCAACTTGTTGGGGATCTCAGGTCAGCAGTATCATACCATGAAAGGATTTGTGCTCCCGGTCGCCATTTTCACAGCTGAAGAAAATTAAAGACAGATGTAGATACAGTACAATAATATATATTGATTTGCTATATCAATATTGCTATAGCACTAAATAAGTGACTATAATAATACTGTAATTAGTTTTGTTAGGGGACAGGAAGCCTGTGTGCATACATAGTGTACTTTAGGCTTCTATCAATATCCCCCTAAGGTCGAACTACTTACCCCAGGATGCAACCCCACAACAGTTGCCTAACTCCTAGGTACCTATTTACTGTTAGGTGAACAGAGGTATTAGGCAAAAAGAAACGTGGCCCCCCCCCCATTTCTGTCCCACCAAGGAACTAGACCTTGGATCTCTGATTGTGAGTTGAGAACGAAGCCAACTGTGCTATGAGACCCCAATGTAACTACTGTATGTGCATTTATTAAATTATAATAATTAAATACGTATTTATAATAATAATAATAATAATAATAATAATAATAATAATAATAATAATAATAATAATAATAATAATAATAATAATAATAATAATAATGTTTATTCATGTAAAAGTACATATATACAAGATGAGTTACAAACATACTGTTGAATTTCTAGATAGAGCTAGTATATACTATGCCTAAAGCCACTAATATGCATAGCATTTCGGGCAAGGTGTGGGAAAAAACACTTAAAACTAATTGAGATCAAAAGCATAAATGTAATTGAAAAGGGGAAAAAAGAAAAAAAATTATAATAATTACGTGATGGATAGAACTTAGTACAGTACTGTAATTGAAGAGCACATAAATTACTAAATACCTGGTTTATTGACATTATGGCTATACTGTACAGTACATTATTAGTATAAAGTATGTATTTTAATGACAGGGCTTTATATTAGAGCTATAACTTACCAAACTAAAAAAATTATCTAAGAAGTATCAAAGGATTGAAAGTTCATGGTTAAACATATTACAAAACAATTTTACCCATGTTCATTTATTTACCAAATATAGTTTTTGTGTTACCACAATTTATGTGAAAAATTAGAGATATGAATCAAGTAATACATGTAAAATTACTTCAAACCATTTCAGGTTTCATGAAATTTGCCATACAACAGAAATCATTTAACAATCAGCATGAACAGTAGTTTGAAATCGATCCACAACTGTCATGTAGAAAGGACTGCTGCTGATTTCCTGGACAGATTTTATCTTCAGTTTTAAAAGAACCACCTGTGGAGCTTTTCCTTGATCCATACATTATTTTCCTTTTATTTAGGTTGTGTACATTTAGTAGTAGGGTCATTTACATTAGTAAATTGGTCATTTCATTAGTAGGGTACATTTAGTTTAGTAGGGTCTAATTCTATATTTTATATCCTTCCAACACCCCTTGTTCTTACATGTTTGTCTAGTTTATCAACAAATATCTAATTTCCATCAAACAATCACTTACTTTGTTGTGTCTATGCTTTCTGGTAGGTTTTTCCCCAGTTTGGCTCAATATCTGATCCTAAAGCTTCCCGCACCTCATAGAGTAAGCCACACTCTGATCTAGCCTTCCAGGAGATGACAGATGGGTCTCAAGGGAGTATAATTCATGGAATTTCTGAGCAGTTACTCCCTGATAAATTACAGTAATTAATGATCAGTATTTAACAAAACAAAAAAAAAAAGCTTTGAATGTAGTGAAATGCCATTTTCTGGGTGAGCTCAGGAGGCTCCCTGGAGCTATCGGGCTAATATGCAATATATTAGTCTAGAGCATTAGTCAATGGAATTCAGCCTACTGCGGACCACTTGCCAGAACCTGGCCCCCTTAGAGAGGCACAGGGAGCAATGGTCTATGGAAAATCTCCCTGTGATTGGGGGTATTCCTCATCAGCCATTTACGGGAAGGGGAATTTATTGTAGTTAATTTGTATGTATCCAGGAACTGCTTCGACGCTCACTATCTACCTGACTGCATTTATACTAATCCTTCACTGGTCATTGAGGACCTTAATGCTCGGCACACAAGCCTTGGGACAGTGGGTAGTATTAATGCTAATGGGGTTAAGTGGTTACAGTTTCTACAAAATCATCCAGATACCTGTCTCTTGGGAAACAATGAACCAACTCACATCAGGGGAGGACGGCTTGACTATGCCTGCATGTTAAAACTCTCAGGGGATTATGAGGGAGGCTCAGGTTGTTCGGGAACTACCAAGTGACCACTTTGCCTTGAACATTGAATTACCACTGGGGAAAAAATAAGTCCACTTTCAAAGGAAAAGGTTAAATATTAATAAAGATATGAAACATTATTTTATTCAAAATATGGGAGATTGGTATCAACAATACACGCCGCTCTGCATTAATAGTTTTTACGAGGACATGGTCGAGAACATAGAGAAATTAGTACAGAGGAAAAATAACGGGGGCAGGGGTAGCAAGATGCATGGACCTAAGAAATTTAAATATTCCAATGATCAGCAAGTTAAGGGGTGGGAGAGAATGCTATGGAGTGCACATAAAGAATGGTTAAAAAATGAAATGAGGGATGAAGAGAAAAATACAATGTTGGAAGTAGCTAGGGAATGCAGTCAGGTGAGGAGGAGGCGCAGTACAGATACTGGCAAGACTTTGCTCAGTCCATTGGTAATACTAAGAACCTTAAAGACATATGGAGAGCAGTAAACAAAATCAGGGGTTGTAAGACCAAATTCATTGCTCACTCAGATCCAGGGAAGGTTGCTAATGAGTTAGTAGATAAATGGGCTAGTGCTGCTGGTATGGAGTCCTTACCTGCAGACACGAGAGTCACCATTGAGTCATGGGAAAATATTAGAAATGGAGTAACTTTATGTGCTTTAAATACAAAATCTGTAACATGCACTGAGATAACTCACGATGAGCTACTGGATGCTATAAAAAGTGACAGCTCTACTGCTCCGGGGAAAGATGGAGTAACGTATGACATTCTTAATTATTTAGCCGGTATGAAACCTAGTCTCTTACTTGATTTGTTTAACATGAGTTATAGGGAGGGAAAGTTACCAAGAAAATGGAAGGAGGCTGTCATCATTCCTATCCCTAAGTCAAACGGAGGCTACAGGCCTGTCTCCTTAACATCCTGCTTTTGTAAAATGATGGAAAGGATTTTGTTAAATAGGCTACTCTACTTTGTAGGTGATAACATGTCCAGTAATCTCTTTCGTTTTATCAAGGGCAAAAGTACTGCGGACTGTCTCTTAAAGTGTTTGTCTAATGTGGATGACAATTGTAGAGTTTTTGTTGATCTGCAAGGAGCATTTGATAAAGCCAATGGGGAAGTAATCTTATACGAATTAGCCAATCTGGGAATAACAGGGAGAGTGCTACATTGGATAGGGGATTATCTACAAGGGAGAAAAGGTCAGGTGTATTACCAGGGATACATGTCTGAGGAACGGATGTTTCAGTTAGGTACCCCCCCAAGGGGGAGTTTTAAGTCCCACCTTATTCAATATATTAATGAACAGATTAGCATCAGAGATGTATCCTCCAGGGGTCACGACGATCATATATACTGATGACATTCTTATACAAGACACTTCTGGGAACAAAATTCAAACTGCTCTTAATACTTGGTACAACCTGTCACAAGTTAGGCTTAGTTATAAATGCAGACAAAACCAAATATGAGTATAGGAAACGAAGAAATATAACACTTACTCTAAATGGTGTGGAACTGAGCCGTGTTCAGCAGTACAAGTATCTGGGCATGTATGTTGGATACACATGTGAGAGTAAAAATGCTTAAATAAATCATATCAGCACCTTATGTAAAGCCCGTCTGCATCCTCTAAAAGCACTGGCTTTTTCTGGTAAAGCTGTTGAGGTACCTATCTTGTGGATGTTATACATAAGCACTGTTCGGTCCCTGATAGACTACGCAGCACCCGTTTTGTCTTACACAGGCCAAGGCAGAATTAAAAAAATAGAGCTGATACAGAACGAGGCTATGAGGATTATTCTTGGATGTCAAAGAAATGCAATGATTGAAATAATGAGAATGGAATTAAATTTACAGTGTGTATGATAGAGTCCGTGACATTAACACTAGAGTATCTATTCGTTTCATGCAGAGAACGCTGTTTCAGAGCATTCAGACCTGCTTGAGTGACGTACACACTTCCAGGAAACTGAGAGACATGCTACATGAGGGGATTAGCTCATGACCTCAGGGAATACGATGTACTTGACTGCTGCAAACCTTCTCGACAGTGTAATAGGTCTGCTCCCTGGAAAGTACAGAAAATAGATGTCGAAATTGTACCCCTCAAGGTGAAAAAAGATTCATCATGAATTAGGACAATTACGGTGTTTGTATGGAAGCATGATATCTCGGTTACCAAGAGGCAACAGTTTACATGTATATTGTGACGGGTCGGTGGCGGAGGATGGCAGGGCAGGGTGTGGTGTCCTAATAAGGGAATATATTGAGTTTGTTCAATTATCCTATGGACAGGATAATTGAACTCCGACTTAGTAATTATATATCATCCACACAAGCTGAACTGCAGGCCATTCTGGCGTGTTTGGAAAAGGTCATAGTGTGAAATTCATGTGGATTCCATCTCATGTTGGAATAGTGTTCAACGAGGTGGCGGATGACTTGGCCAAATGTGCCACATCAAAACCACAAGTTGACATTGAATGTGAATTCACAATGAGACAAATAAGAAACAAAATCAGAAATATTCAGGCACAGGCAGAAGTGGAGAGGAGAGGTATAATGTATGAGAGAAGTCAAATCATGCAACACTACATGTATGTGAGTCAAAACACCCATTTCACTTATGGTAAAAGGAGAAATGCTTGGAGTGACTCTGTGTACATGCGACTCAGGCTTGGGTACAAATATTACTGGGAATATGGGATAGATGTTCATGATAATGACACGAAGTGTAAATTATGTGGTATGTTAAGGTCTCACACCCTTGTCCATTATGTTCTTGATTGTCCATTGATTAATGTATATAGAAACACTGAGATAAGGACTATTCCTGAACAAATAGCCTGGATGTGTCACAACGGAAAGGTTGATGATATTCTTGAGAGATACAAGAATTTTGCACCAAGACTGTAATCTTTTGTTGAATTATCTGCATGTCTCTTGCAAATTGTCTATACAGTATACCTAGGTCATAAAAGTATTTGTGTGTATGTCTGATACCATACTACTTGTGTAAAGGAGGAAATGTATATGTTTATCTCTCAGAATGTTCGGTAATACGTTTATTGCTTGTGATGTGTGTCTATGTATGTATTAACACGATGTACTGAACGGGGTGAGAATAGCTTGAGCTACCTCATCCCTTTGTGTGTATTTTACCTCAATAAACTTATTTCAATTTCAATTTCATCTGCCATCGACCAGGGTTCGGTACCCAGAAAGGCAGGCATAACAAAATATACCCTCATTTGGTAAGAAAATTGCAACTGAAGACTGAACAGGGAAGCAGAACTTCCCCAATTCTCAAGGAAACAAGGAAACAAGCAAACATCATACACCGCTGCCATGCCGCTTGTCCGCTCAGCCCTCCCATTCTCAGGAGGGGGAGGTGGAAGCCCCGGACCAACTGTGCCGGCTACTCGACCCCAGTTCGGGGGCTAAGCATCAAAAACAAAAAAAATTGCCGACTGGAGGGAGGGAGGGAGGGAGGGATCCAGGGAGCCTCCGGGGCTTGCCCGAAAAATGACATTTCATTACATTCAATGCTGGTTTTCTGTGGAGTGCCCCTTTGGCTCCTTGGGGCTACAAAACCCAAGATAAGTAAAAGAGGGCCTTAGCCGGGAGGAGGCCGCCAAGTGCTCCTCAACTCAAAGTCGAGACAACTGGCTGCAACCTGCGACCCAAAGCCACACACGAACGCCCAGAACCAGGAATGTTTACCAAATAACGGGCGGCCAGGATCATGTTCGACCTCCAAAATCCCCACGCCCGAATGTCAGTCCAACACATGTTGGACTGTTGTAACATATCAGAAATGACAAGGAAAGAAATAAAGAATTGGTGGTGGGCATGGGGTGAGGGAGTTAGAGAGGTGGGATGGAGGAGTGAGGAAGGGTGGTTTGGGGAAAGGGAAAGTTTAAGAATGAGAGAAAAAGGAGGAAAATAGAAAATAGTACAGTAGTAGAAAATAGAAGGTTGCTGCCACCATCCATTCAAGTTAAGTATATATATAAGACAAGGAATGGAACTTGTCTGCACAACGATATTATCTGATGTTAATATGTATCAACTAAGCATTTACTCATATGACCAAGAATCTTTAAGTCAAAATGTTAAGACAGTAAACTTCAGAGTGCTCTCCATTCTAGCTTGCAATATATCATAGAAAATCAAAGATCTAGAGATCACAATTAAAGGCTATTTATAAAAATAAGTTAATCAAATATATACTGTATTTACTATTATGAGTATCATAATTCACTCATTTAACTTGATGTTCAATATGTCAACATTAATACACAATTTGTGTCATCACACAATAAATTGAGAACACTACGGCTGACTGCCCCTCAAAATCACACAACACCTAACACTTTGGCTCGTTGATGATGCAGTATGGTGTCAAAAATGTATTAGACGAATGTACGGGCATGACGCAGTACGGCATAAAAAATTTATAAATTTGGCCTGCTTTTGGCTTGGCTGTGAGTGGGGCACGCTGAGATTTTGGACATTATATGCACATATACTATTGTAGAGAATTTGATTGCGATCACATTGATATCAAAATTAAAGACTTAGGACGAGAATTAAGGTGACAAAGTTGAAAAGAGTATACGCATTTTATTGCTATTGTGTGCTCACAGGTAATGCGATGTCACTTTCTCCATTTGGTGTGGGTGGTATGCCACGCTTCTGGACTTTATATGCATATATTCCTGTAGGGAATTCTATTGCAAACACATTGATACCAAAATGAAAAAACTAGGACGAGAATTGATGTGACAAAATTGAAAAAGAGTGAAAAACAAAATTGAAAGCCCTGCACACCTTGGTGATCTGGTGCTTGCTCGCCCAGCGTGCAAAAGTGCTAAGTTGGAAAACACAATATATGTTACCTTGCAAGTTTACTCACCAAAGTCTCTGAGGCTTAATTTGATAGGGAGGAGGAGGGGAAGAGGTTGAACAGCTGACAGTCACTACCTGGCCTGGGACAGGCCTTGGTCTGGCTGTGGGCCACTCGACAAGGGATCTATCTCGCTGTCCTCCTCAATGTCTCACAAATGTACAGTTCCACAGGTATTTATGGGGAAACCGGGAGCTAAGCTCTGCCTACCAAGGAGATAGCCTCTGGCTATCTACCTACAACCTAGACAGCAGCTTGTTTGATGAAAAGACACAGCCACTGGTTGCAATTATCAGCTTAGCAGAAAGCAATGTCACTTCACACGACATGACTCCTACTCAACCTCTGACCATTAAATCTTTTAAGGTGTGACTTCTTAATTGCTAAAGGCAGACAGTCTGGTGGCTCAAATATATTCTGTGTGACTAAACTCAAGTTGTATGAAATATTAAATAAAACACATTTATGGTGTTACAATGTTGCTGAAGACGGCAGCCAAAGCAGCAAACTTACGAACGTCAAGGGCACGAGGATAGACCACAAGCTGGCTAGACATAATAACCCTGCAGACAACCTGGAACAGGAAACGAGGGAAACCGGATCAACCCAAAGCGTGTCCCCAGCCACTGATGCCGAGGCGCGCAGAAAACGGCAAATAGCCACAACTGGACACAAGACATGATGCATCCCAGGCCTGATCAACCAAGCATCAATGACCCAAGAGCCCCTCCAGAAAGCCTCCATCTTGTTCTTCGCCAGAAAAAAAGAAGATGGTTGCAACTGAACAAACTGACCACCAGGACCGAAAGAGCAGAAACCCCCTGTGCTGGAGGAGAGTGTGAAGCTCGCCAACCTGACTTCTAGAGGCCAATGCCAACAGAACAGATGAGGCCACCACAAACCTAGGAAGTTTGTGGTTGCTCTCTTTTCTCACAAGAGAGAAAAGAGAGCAATTGTTACAAGGACTAGGACGGATTAGGTGGCACATGCATGAGCAGGCCGGAGATGAAACAAAGCACAAGAAAGCTTACAGAATAGACTGGAAGTGACATCCACCCCGAACGCAAGCTGGAGAAGCTCCACCAGTATCGCACGATACGAGGAACCAGTATTCGGCATCAAATGAGTCCTAAAAAAGCCAAGAAAGAAAGAAAGAAAGAGCAAGACAACCCAATCAGAAATAGATGACAACCTACGAAGAGACTGAAAATGGTGAAAAGAATGCCAGGAAACTTCATACTGTCACCAAGATGAAGCTCACAGGTGGGACACCATCAACAAAGCCACATGATCACCATACAGATGATAAATCCACGTAAAAAAAAAGACGTGAAGAGCGGAGGAGTAGACCGAACCAGCCATGTACCGGACCTGTCCGATCTTCTGAAAGAGGCGGAGCCATGGAAAATGCCCCGGTTATGGACACCGAGCAAGCAGCACCTGAAACCAAGGCTGGGCCGGCCACCAAGGGGTAACTAGGACAATTATCCCGTGGTAGGACTCCAGAGGAAACAGGGACACAGCCACTGTGTAGGTAGTCAAGCTGTGCAACACCTTGTGTCCTAACCAATAACACCACTTCCTACCCAAGGCCAAACAAAGGCCACAAAATCCCCGCTGGCCCTAAGGGCAGGGTAAATGCCGAGCAGCAAGAACTACGGAAGTGGAATCCCAAAAGCACTATGGAAAATAACCCTAACACCCAGGGGTAGTACTTACAGGGTGGTTAAGGAAGGTAGCCCTAAGCTCATGCAGCCCCAGTACACCAATGTTACACCTGGCCACCACCACCACAACACAGCAGGAAACACCACCACGGCAAAACACTGCCAAGAAATCGAGGCCAGATTTGACGAATACACCAGATCGCATTAGCCAAAGAACTGAGGTTGAGTAGCCGGCGAGGTGGGTCCAGGGCTTCCCCACGCCCTCTCAGGGAGGGATGCACAGACAAGCGGCACGGTGGCAATGTATGACGTTTGTTTGCTTGTTTCCTTGAGAATTAGGGGAGTTCTGTCTCCCTGTTCAGTCTTCGGTTACAATTTTCTTACCAAGTGGGGTGTGTTTTGTTATGCCTACCTTTCTGGGTGCCTAACCCTGGTCAATGGCAGATAAGGAATACCCCCAACCACAGGGGGGTTTTACAGAGGCCATTGCTCCATGCCTCTCTGAGGGGGGCCAGGTTCTGGCTCGTGGTCCCTGGTAGGCTGAACTCCATTGACTAATGCCCTGGACTAATATATCGCATATTAGCCCAATAGCTCCAGGGAGCCAAAGGGGCTCCCCACAGAAAAAATGAAATTGTTGGTAGAATTTTGTGTAAATTTCAGATGGCTAACAGTTTGTATGGGTGAAAGCAAACACATATACAGTATATGCATGGGATGATGTAGACAGATTCTGTACTCAATCCATCCAGCAATTTGTAATTGCTGTACTCCACTTTCCAGCCAGAAAAATACTGTTCTAATGATTTATACAAAATATTATGTTTTTTATTTTTAGGTACAGTAGGATATAATCCATCATGTGGTTACCTGTGGTTGAAGTATTCCAAGGACCTTGGTATATGTCATACAGTATCTTGAACAACAATGACAGGATTATAATGTAGATGAGTACAGCATTTCTTAATTTTTTAAATAATTATGTATTTTTAATTCAATAGTTGTATACTGTAGTTTGAAGACAAATAATAATTTAATTAATTCTTAATTTACATGAATTACCGTAACAAAATTCTTTTGCAATAGATGCATTTTTTATAGTGTTGACTTGCATACTGTAAATACTTCTTTATGATTTAATGTAAGTCACGTAGACTTAAGTAATCTGTTGTATTATTCGTGTCCGAATAGTCCCCCCAGTTGTGTAAGAAGTCTCCTACCCTTCTACAAGGATTTGGACAGTTTATTGCTCATATGATCATTAGCAATTGTTTTTTAAGTTTACCAGCATGGAGCGTCTGAAGTCACAGGCAACCTTCCTGCAATACTTTCCCCACTCTTTGCTAACAAGGCAGTAAAAAAAACACATCTGAAGAAAATTATAACATTATGTATTTAAATTCATTTTCAAAATACAGCAATAGTACAAAAGTAAGCTGTGTGTTGGAGAAAAAATCAAACACACAAAAGATGCTGCATTTTAGGCTATGTATTGTTTAAGCTGAGAAAACAATAGTCTTACATTCTATATACTGTACTGTAAGTCATACACGAACCCAAATTTTCAAAACCTTGGCTGAAAAAATTCATCGAAGTTTAAATACAGTTCTGTGCAGAAAGGAAATTTTGTAACATGTCCTCTCACATAAACACACATCATATTTTGACATAAAAATACCTAACATCCAAGTACGATGTTACTAAAAAATTGTAGCGGCTCGCAAAATTTACGTGATGTCCATTTCCTATTCATGAATCCTCGATCATTTTAAGTTCGAGTAATTTACTACACCATTTAAGTGAGTGT
Source organism: Procambarus clarkii (assembly GCF_040958095.1). Lineage (NCBI taxonomy): Eukaryota > Metazoa > Arthropoda > Malacostraca > Decapoda > Cambaridae > Procambarus > Procambarus clarkii. Next base: position 11,665,521 of record NC_091209.1, on the reverse strand, counting down.
GAACAATCGAGAGGACAGGCTGAATTATGAGAGGAAAATGAGTTCTGTATGGAGCCTCTGTTATTATAAAACAAATCTTATACTGTACTTCATGACTTGAAAGTATTAACAGGAGGTAGAAACTGTGAAAGATGTGAAGATTATGCATACAATGGCACTGTTAAAAGAAAATTATAAATTATCATAATAATAGTTCTATTGATTAGAATGTTTTAAATAAAATAATTAAATACGGTGAACTAAATCAAAATGCCAAAGATGTGATGAAATGCAAGTAAATAATGCCCAATTCCTTAATTTCACTTTCATTCTCTTACAAATATTTCCTATAAATAAAATTTATTTATAGGAAGTCAGGCTATACCTACTCCAAAACTCTTTGTATATCTAGTCTAAAAATCAGTGTATGCCTAGTCCAGATGGAACGCTTTGTATACCCTATCCAGAATGGCTAGGAGGTAGGCCATAAAGAGCTAGAGCTCACTCACCCATAATCACCGATAGGTAAGCTTTGTGTATCTAGTCCAGAATTCTTTTGTGTTGGCATTTCACACAAGAAATAATATGCCCTAGCTATGTATGAGGTAATCATGCTTGCTTGCAAGCAGCTGTAGGATATATATATATATAAAGTAAGTGCAATTGCTCTAAGAATCTCATACTGATAAAGAAAATCTTAACATTTGAGATAAACACTGCCAAACTTAAGGCATGAACATATTCGGTATCATTGTCAATGGCACACTGAAAACGACAAATGTTCAACTTAATCTGAGTAATGGTATAGTATCTAATGAGAAATATTTTGTAAATCTCTTCTGATGACTTTTAATCAATTAGGTAAGTATGAAAACCAATTGGAGACAAAGATACTGGCAATAATTACCTCCTCATAGATAAGACCACTTGTCTTACATGATAATTAAATAAGAACACTTAAAAGCAACCTAGATACAGATAGGCTTGGTAGGAGGAGTCAGTTAAATTTTTATAAAATTTTCCTCAAGTGATAAAGTCAAGAATGAAATCAACCTAGGCATATACAAAGTATATAACAAATACTGTCATCATACATAACAATCTTTCAACTCATGATCTATAATTCTTCAAACTAAGTGATTCAATTTAATGTCCCGTCAGTTAAGCAAGATGAACATCATTGGTTTCAAGTCAGATGAAACTCAGTGACTTAAAATTGATTCCTCATAGAAGATCCCAGATCCAAACCCAGATCTGTGCATGATTGATTTGAACAGAGGGTAGTACTGTAGTAAATTGAAAAATGTACGCAGACCTTAAATTTAAATAAAATAAAATATATACGTGCCATTAAGGCACAGGAAAATAAGAAATTTTCACAAAAATAACAAGCACCAAAATCAGAAAGTTATTCAATGATCCCATATTAATAAAGTACGGAACAGTATAAGAAGCCTCAACTTGGCACAAAATAAGTTTTGATTAACTGAAAACATATACAGGGTGAAATGTATTCCAGATCTGAAAAAAATACATTGTGCCCAAAAGTATATTTACTGGTACAGTTGTCATCCGCATATTTGTGTTTTTTCTGGAATAAAAAAAAATCATGTTTAAATAGTATCTACCATTCATTGGAGTTCTCTTTGGTGTTTTATGTACAACAAGGTTTAAGATGTAATTTTACTGAAAATGATTGTCTCCCATCATGAATGTAACATCATTTAGTTTCATATTGAACTATTGTCTAACCTAGCACAGCAATTGGAATACAATCCACAATGTACAATATTGTACTTTTCATATATTTAAGTAACACACAAAGTAATTACTGTATTATTATTATTATTAGTATTATCTTAATGATGGGATTTGGGTTATGACTTATTTTTATATACAGTTACTTTTCATTTTATATGAATTTCATTGCTAAATTTTCATGTACACTTTATGTATTCTTACTGAGTTAAATATTGTGGGTATTTTATTAGTATTTAAGCTTCAGAACAGGCACTGGAACTGATTAGGTTATTCAGCTTGCAAACATAGCCTTATAGACCAGGAAATCACTAGAAAAGACCGGCCCCAGGCTACGGTGTGATAGTATTAGAACTACAATATTGCAATCGTCCACAGGTAATCCACAGACAATTTTTAAAACATATACTGTAGTACTGTACTTGCATTTTCGTTAGTTCTTTCTGACTATAAAATGTTTCATCTGAATTATTATAAGCAATCAATGTTTCTTATCAATCCCAAGATTTAAACTGTGTCCAATAACACTAGAATAGCCTATGAACTGGTATGCCTATTCTCAAAAGTGATCATCATCATATCTTGATTGCCTAGTGCAATGTGGTCATTATCAAATAATGATCATGTTTTGCATTAGTTTTTCAATATAGCGGTCCGTCTAATTACCCAAAGCTACCCAAATCTACTCAAAGCTTCCTAGTATTACGTAAGTAATGAAGAAATATGATATATTTACTCACTATAACTTTGTGCTGAAGATAGTACATGAAAAAACATATTTTTACTCTGAAATAATGTAAGTTTATAACGAAATTAGATGAAACTAAGTGGCATGAGAGGCCATAGGAAGTCGACGATCTAGACAAAAATGTTGTGGAGCGACTTATCCAAGATATATTGTTGCTTACAGGTTATATTAAGTTAGGTTTGGATAGGTTAGGTTTAGTTAGGTTAGGTTTTGTAAGTTATGTTTGGGTAGGTTGGTTTGGTTAGGTAGGTACAGAAGGCTGATATGCCAGCAAACACTCCAAGCAACAATGTGTCATGGATAAGTCGCTCCACAACTTGTCGCTTGGACCATCGACTTGCTTTGGCGTCACCAGCCGCTTATTTTCGTCTAATTTCGTTATAAAATGATACTTTTTCCGAGTAAAAATATGTTTTTTTCATGTTCTACACTCAGCACCAACATTATAATGAATACTTATATCATATTTATTCATTACTAACGTAATGTTTGGAAGCTTTGGGTAGCTTGTTAGGAAGCTTTGAGTAGCTTTGGGTAATTAGATGGATACGCCCATAGAGTTCCCATCGCTCAATGACATCTTCCAGCAGTCATGGAAGACACAAAGGAGTTAGACAAACTTCAGCTCCTGATCCCCATTAACAAATGGTGATGACAGCACTTACCTAGGCCAGTATAATAATCTTAAATAATTCCCACTGTCTTGGACAGGAAATCTGTGCTTAGGCTTGTATTGAGGTCCCCCCACTCCGTAGGATGAACTGTTGACTTCTCCCCAGGATGGAACCCATAACACACCATTTCTGTCCCACCCAGGTATGGAATTCAATTATGAGAGAACATAGACCACTGTTCTATGGTGGCAAGGGTGGACAGAGAGAGCATTATACTACAGGAACCTACCTATATTGTATCGATAAAATAATTAATGTCTGTCTGGTCGAGGTTGTTCAACACATTCAATTTTCCAACATGGTTACTATGGGACACATGCTCAACATGGCCGTGTCAAGATTGCCACCAATCAATTGACACTGTGCCATAGGGAACCCTGTGAACATCCTGATAATGCTGGCATTGGCTGGACCTAAAAAAATAAAAATTCCTGCTGTACAGTAAAACATTAAGCAGTGATGTCCAAAAAAATGTAAACAAAAAATCTATCATCGTTTTGCTGTAATATACAAAGTTCTTATGACAACACCACAACAATTACACACAGGGCTCCGGGCGGTAAGGCCCTCACCCATCCAGGGCTCAAAGCAGCAGGGCCCCTCATCCACCCAGAGAGGGAGAGAAAGAGTGAGAGTGAGTGTGTGCGAGTGTGAGTGTGAGAGAGTGTGAGAGTGTGAGAGAGAGAGAGAGAGAGAGAGAGAGAGAGAGAGAGAGAGAGAGAGAGAGAGAGAGAGAGAGAGAGAGAGAGGGAGGGGGGGGAGAGGAGGAGGAGGAGGGAAATATCAGGGGAAAGCACCAAGCCATTACAAATATAGCACTTAGAAGGGGTCAGGATAAGGATTTGGGATGGGACAGGGAAAAGGAATGGTGCCAACCACTTGGACGGTCGGGGATTGCATGATCCCATGGTTCTAAGAGTCTGCAGTCACAATAAGCAAGGGCAGTTCCTCTAAAAATCGCCAGTTGAAGTAATGTACCCTTTTTTTCTAAGATTCTTAGTACTGTAGAGGATGATCACAGCCTTCCAGTAATTAGGGAAGCAGCCTGTGCACAAACAGTATATGATAAATTTTCAACAAATACTGCATTCTAATGTGGGTTGTGGAAGATAGCAGAGTTCATAGTGCATCCCATATGGGCATTCGGTTAGTGACAAAAGGACAGCAAACATATTTGTGTGCTAGGTATATGACAGTTATATATCATGCGGTGATGACAGCACATAGGTTCATAAATGTTAAAGAAATCATTGTACAGTACAGTGATACCTTGGTTTTCGAATTTAATCCGTTCCTAGAGATATCTCGTAAACCGAAAATTCGCAACACGAAACAAAGTTTCCCCTAGGAAATAATGTAAATTGAATTAATCCGTTCCACACTCCCAAAAATATTAACTTCAAAATACATTTAATACATTAATACACACAAATATTTTGTACTATAGTATGTACAAGTTATAGCTTACCTTTATTGATGACTCTTGCTGGCATATAGAAGATAGTGAGGAGGAGGGGAGGAGGAGAGGTGTTAGTGTTTAGAAGGGGGAGTCCCCTTTCATAACAGCAGTGATGGCATTTCCAGGATACTTTCTCTCTTACATTTTGTAGGCATACTACTAGGATCTGGTTGTGGCTCACTGCTTGCTTGTCTTACTAAGAATCTGTCTATAGACACTTAGTTTTTCCCTACATTTTAATACTTGTCTGTAGTGAGACATCACATTGTCTCACTATGAATGGTCTCTTGTTTTTCCTCTATTGTCATCCTCACAACTATTTTCTTACGTTGAACTTTACTACTGACTTTCTTGGTACCCATGGCATGATATATAATAAGAACTTTTATGTTCAGAAACCAAAAAAGCAAAAAAAACAATGAAATTCTTCACAAAAAATTCAAGCGTGGGCGTCACTAGGCGGGTGACTGGTAAACTGAAGCACATCACGTGCTCAGTCGACCCCATACATGTATCAACAGACTATGTAAGACGAGGCAAAGCTTGTAATCCGATTAAAATTTTACAAAGAAATTGAGCTCGTAACCCGAAAAATTCGTAAAGAGGGACTTTCGTATCCCGAGATTTCACTGTATCGTAATGGCTCTGTGTGGTACAGTCTAATGGACAAAATTCAACATGAAATTTTAAAGTAAGAAATTAGAGAGGGAGAATACCTCTGATAATAACTAAATATTTTATTAAAATACTGAGCTTGAGTAAACAAAACAATATTCCATTACTGTACATTATAAACATGTTCAACAAAAATGTAGTTTAAAACAAGAGTACAATACTATATTATATATGTATGTATGTACTGTACGTATGTGTATATATACCGCATATATGTGTATACTGTTTATATATGTGTATGTATATGTGATTTTTGTTATTTTCAAATATTTCTTTCCAAATTGGTTTATTCCAATTAATATTATTACATTATATCAGGAATACGAATTACTGATATAGTTGTCAGGCTAGGAAATGTTAGGTTAGGTTATATTATTGTAACTAATAGGCCAAGTTGCCAAGCAAGCAGAGTTTTCCGGAAATCGTATAGTGGAACCTTAGTGTACAATTGCATTTTAATAAAAAATTTCTGGTGTAGGACTAAAATTTCATCGGTACATATGCCCTGGTGTACACTGTTCGCTCCAGAGTACTAACTGCTTGTTCATACTTGTCTGAGTCGTTAAGATCAGTTTACGCTTGTATCCTGTCTAATGATAAATGCACTTGAATTCTGTGAATAATTTCATCTTTTTTGTTGCTTAACGTAAAAGTTCTCATTATATATCATGCCATGGGGTCCCAAAAAAGTCAGTGGTAAAGTTCCACCTAAGAAAACAGTTGTGAGGATAATAGAAGAAAAAAATGAGATAATTCATAAATATGAAGATGGTATGGGCATGGTTGATCTGGCTAGGAAAATGTGTGTAGTATGGGAAAAACTGCAAAGTTTTGCTGAAAAGATTCACCCCCAGATAATGCTGTAGCAAGCCATTGTATTAATCTTTTTAATGACAATGTAATGTCTCACTGCAGCCAGTTGTTAAAATATAGGCAAAAGCAGGTGTTTTTAGACAGATTCTTAGTGAGACAAACAACCAGGTCTTAGTAATATGCTTACAAAATGTAGGAGAGAGAGTACCTCAGTTTGAGAGTACCTCACTGCCTGATGTTATAATGGAAGGGGACTTCCCTTCCACACACTAACACCTCCCTTCCTGGTCCACTCACCATCTTCCATATGCCAACAAAGAATCCTCAATAAAGGTAATGAGCAGTTAAATGATCATTTATTTTATTTATAGTTTACATTCATTCTTTATTGCTTTGTGTATGAAAAAAATATGAGTAGTATCCTGGATAAAATGTATTTTTAAGTTAATTTTTTGGGTAATGATTAATTCAATTTACATTATTTCTTACAAGAAAATTTGATTCGGTGTACGAATATTCAAATTACGTTGCATTTTTTTGGAACGGATTAAATTCATACACCGAGGTTCCACTGTATTTTTATAAAAAATTTCTTTTGATATGATGAAGTTTTTGGAACTACAGTACTGTATTACATTATATATGAGTGTTATTTTTTTAATTTGAGTTAAAACTAACATTGAAATTGTATCAAACCTAACCTATCCGAATATAACTAAGTCAGTAATTTATGTTCTTCATATAATATTAATTCAACTAATTAAACCAATTTGAAAACAAATATTGAAAATAATGAAAATCACTCTGCCTGTTAGGCAAATTGGGCCTTGCATACTAGGCAAAGTTGTGCGTTCTAGTTATCAGGTACGACATACATTTTATATTTATATATACCTGTACTGTACAGTATATATATTTTTTTATTATATACTGTACATACATACACCCAAATTGTATATACTGTAATATACTGTACTTACAAAATAACTTGCGTTAACCAAAGTCAATTGTCATGAGGAGGCCAGGTATGTAAAGTACGTCAACATGGATTATGTCATGTCCCTGACATAAAATAGCCTTAATATATTGTCAAGACAATCTTTTTGGGTCATCAACCGACATTTGCCAGGATTCTCATTATTCATATACCGTACTGTATTGGAGTTTAAACTTACATTTTGGTAATTTCTGCCCAAGTATTATTTGTGTAAAAATATTAGTAAGGTGATCTGCCTGCTCTTCAGGCTGTACTTCGATAGCTTGTGTTTTAGAACATACTGTAGTTGGATAGTGACATTTGTGGCAACAGATTGTATGAGTTATGCAACATCAAATTATCAATAACTGCAGCTTCATCCAAGTGGAAATTAAAGTACCAGTACTGTACTGTACCTGTATTTATTCCACATTTGTGGCCCAAATACAGCATCAAAATTGATCATGTTTGATTTTACATAAGGATGAGATAAAGAATGCATTTGTGTTTAAAAGTATTAATAAGGGGGATGATGCTCAGGATTTTGTTACAGATTCTGAGGGGCTGTTTTCATAATACATACTGTAACTGTCACACTTGGCAATGTGTGCAATACCACCACAGACATCACAATGGGAGAAAGAGAGAACAAATCCACAAGGGCAGTGACGAGGGTTCGAACCTACGTCTGAGAGGATCCCAGAGGCGCCCTTAATTGACTGAGTTACGACATGGTAAAAGAATTGCAACTGGGAAATCAACTTGACCTACCATGGATCCTGCTGTCTCTCCGAGACACAAAAAAAAGGTTTTACACAATTCCCCCCATGCACCCGAGCTCTGCCAACAAGCTATTCTACCACTTCGCCCTTACTTCATTGCACACAGAACTTTGTTAATTTGATGCATCATGCTATTGTGATTTCTGTGTGTAATGCGAGAGAGAGAGATTCAATGGGAGGTCATAAGGTTCAAAATTTTCATTCCGAAGTATGTAGTCAAGGTCAGCACCTACTATGTTCAACGTTCTATATCATTGCTTTACGCTCGGCAACATTTTAAACAATAAAAAAATAGGCTACACTCTGTTTGGCTAGAAGTTTCATAAGCCATTTAATTGCCCCACCCAGATGAAGAGCTTCACAAGCCACACGACATGGCAATACCCTTCGGAAGGGGAAAGTGGCTTCCCTAATAAGTACAGTATTAGCTTACTAAGTATTAGCATACGCCTTTAAAATCATTTAACTTCAAGCAAATTAAGCCCTTCTGTATTAAAGACTTTATATAATGGTTTCTATTTCTTTTTCATTAACTAAGATTACCAGATTGTTTTAATGGCCCAGTCCTCTCTGTAACCTTAGTTTGATATATGTGTATCTGGAAGAACCCTTTGGAATTTTATCTTATTACTAATTATTATCAGCAAATCATTATTTATGTATTATTTATGTTTAAATGTGCATAAAGATGTGATATACCATTGGTTATAAACAAATATCCAAAATATTTTATACTAGCCAAAAAATACTAGGCCAAATATCAAGACATTCCCATCAGTTCTGAAAAGATATAATAAAGATTTTGGAGGTTTCACTGTACTGTATTTATACAAAAAATTATAAACAATAATAAGTTGCTAATTGTGTAGTTCTAGTTGTGATATAAAAAAAATAATATTAAATATTCAATATAAGTAAAACTGTGTGTATTCCTTCATTAAACAATTTCCTATTTCCCACTTTCATGGGGTTAGAAGACAAGTAGATACAATTCCTTTCCAAATTATTACAGGCATCTGTGTTTGGCAACATAATTTTCTTACAATGAAAAACTGCAATCTCACTAAAATTCACTTATGAACAATAGAATCTGCTGCTGCAAGTAATTTAAGTCCATCTCAGCTTCATATTAAAATCCATTTCAGCTATTAAAATTTATCTAAGCTTCACTGTAAGGAGAGGTTTCAAGGCCCTAATACAGTACTATGAAGAAAAAGTCAAAGAAAGGCTGGAGTTGCCATATTTTTAGTTTGGCATTAAATATACTTGAAAAAAAATAACACAAAGCTTGAGAGATTCAATAAGAATTATAGAAATTTATCTGATCTATTCAACCCTAAATTATTTCTTTTGTAATTGTAGGTTATGGAAAAGTGAGATTAAAAGCTGAGCTTGAAGAGTATTGATTGATGTTAAAGTATGATAGAGTAGACAAAATAATGCACTGCATAACATTTATCATGAAATTCCTAAACTTGATGATAAAAATTAATCACAAACGTTAACCTAACAAATCCTTCAGCAGACAAACAGAATAAAGCTTACTCTCACAGCATTTACTGCAGTTTGTCACAAAAATGTAGCACATGTTTAAATGTACTAAATGTCACAAAATGTAAACAAAGAAGTAAAGCTCAAGTTGTACAACATAATTCATACATGAACCAACAATACTAGAATTATATATTCCCTGTAATTTTCAACCTGTAATGTTATAATTTAGAAATGAATAACAAGCCAATGAAAAAAAAAATTGACTATATACATACCATACATACATATTAATATAAAATACTACAATATCCAGACCAAAATGACACAAAAACATCACTTGAATTCCAAGTCATTCATGATGGCTGAACTCATTTTTACACTTTTGAATGTAGTGTGAAAATAGTGTTGTCTTGTAATCAAATAATTTGCATTTACTGTAAAATCTTTTGATTTGGCATTTGAACTTTACTATCATTACTGAATTACATTGTAACCATTCCCCAGCTATTATTATTATTATTATTTCAAGTCGTTGCCTCAGAAGTTATTGCAACTGGAGGTCTACTGGTCCCCTTATGAATAAGAAACTCAAGATGAGCTAAAACTCTAAACATTTCTTGAGCACCTTCTTGGTATTGAATATGTTGTCGAAGAGTGCCAAGACTAGCATCTACCTCTGCCATAGCTGGACCATCTTCAATCTCTTCACCAGTTTCTGTATCACCACTCTCAACTGATTCCCCTTTATCCTTACTTCCACCTTTCCCTTTCTCAACCTCAACATCCTCATCTTCACTGTCTGAAGACTCTAAATCAGCACCCGTAACAGCAGCAATAATGTCATCGTCATCCATTAGGTGGCAAATTTGTACATCATCATCAAACATAACATATTCATCAAACGTAATCGCATCTGGAATTTTAAAACCTTTAGATTTTAGTTTATGAATCAGTTCCAAATTTTCAGTTCCTAGATTTGTTTCTGGCATGAGATTCATTCCCCACAATGCATATTTTCCTATTCCAGATCTTTGGAAACTGTTGTTTATTGTAATATCAGTAACAGCATGCCAAGCTGCAGCAAGTAAGTGAAGACATGCCAACAAATTTAATTGCATTTGTTGATTGCTTGGTTTTTTTCTTTTTTTTTGCACACTCTTCTTTCATATAATTAAGCAGAGTCTCTAAAACAGCTCTTCTATAGTTTCTCTTTAACGAATGAGAAATGCCAAGTTTACATGGACCAATAAAAGTCTGTGGACTACTAAGTACTCTAACAGCATTTAGCTTTGGTGCCTTGGGGTGAATAGGGACGATTTGGTAATACAAGTAAAACTTTCCTATTTCTGCTGCACAAACCATGAGTCTAGATCATGAAGCCATGCAGTAAAGCTTTCAGTAGTCATCCAGGATTTAGAGTTTGCTAAATATTGAACAGGGAGACTTTTTACATTTTTAAAAACATTTTGGCTTTGGATGCTTTCCAATTACTAATAGTGGGAACTTTTCTGTCCCTGTCATATTAGTACACATAAGAACTGTTACTCTATGCTTACTTTTACTCCCACCAGCACATCTATCACCTTTATAAATGGAAGTTTTATTAGGAAGGATACGGTAAAGAAGTCCTATTTCCATCCGCATGGAAAACGTCATTAGCTTCAAATTCCATTAGGGCACTAGGCAAAACTTGACCAGTAAAGTCCCCTTTTAAATCTTCTGAATCTTCTTGATTATCCTTATCTTTGTTAGGTTTTCCTCGACCAAGGACAATATTCTTTCTGTGTTTAAATCTATCGAGCCATCCATGAGTAGCTTTAAATTCTTTGTAGCCTAACTTTACAGCAAAATCCTTGGCTTTCTGACAAAGTATAGGACCAGTAATTGTTATATGCATTTGCAATGCTTGTTTATACCATACATACAAAGCCTCTTCCACATCTTCCCTTTGTGCTCCCCGTAATCTTTTACTGTCTGGATGAAACTTTCCATTTTTCCATACACCAAGAAATTTTTCAGCATGTTTTCATAATGAAACTAAGAGTAGACCTCCCAACATTATATTCCATAGCCAAATCAACTTGTTTTTCTCCTGATTGTATTCGACGTATAATTTCCACTTTTGTCTCTAATGATAGAGCACCACGTTTCTCACCTGTATGTGCAATGAGATGTCTTCTAAATTGGTATTTTCGAAGGAATCTTACATCACACACACTGCATACATAGTATTTTCTAACCATCTATAAGAACAGGCTCTGGGAATTTCAGTAATATTAATTTTTTTGCTTCGCCTTCTACACTTGTACCTTCACCTAACACTTCAACATCAGTATTAAGTTTTTCTTTTTTTTTCTTTGGATTCTCCCTCTGATTTTCTCTCTTTCTTTTTCTTTTTTTCCTGAGGTGGGGTAGGTACATTTCCTGAGGAATATAATGCCAAACCATCCTGGACAAATGCATTACAGCATGAGTAACTGAACTGGTGGTTCCTGTTGATGGTATCAAAGATGGCTGAGTCAGTGCAATTCCACTATTAACACTAACAGGCTTTGTATCAGTATACTGAATGCCTTCTGGAACAGCAGAATTACTACTGGATGCAGTAACAGTTGTATACTGTTGTGACCTATTGCTCACGTGGCTAAAGTTAGATCGGTCCACAGCATATTGTGAATTCCTTGAAGATGTATGAGCATGAGAAGGGGTTATGATGTGTTGATGCTGTGTTGTTGCAGGGTGAGGAGCTCGAGATTGCTCATATACAGTCCGAGGTTGATATTCACTAAGCCTTGCTACTGCGTACTGCTGTGCTCGAGAAAGGTCGTATGGATCTGGATATTGTGGCACTACTGTAGGAGCCAAGGTACTTGGAGGCACAGCACTTGACAAGTGATGAGCAGGCACAGGAAGAGAGTCTGAAGAGTAGCCCATTGTGGCTGCAGCTGCTGCTAACCTTTCCAGATCAGCACAAGCAGCTGTTGTCAAACGCTGCATGTCATCCATGGTGATGTACCTGCAATGAAATAAAAATTTTGTAGTTAAATTACAAGACTTAAATTTTGAACACTTAACAAGAATTTAAATATTTTAGTTTCATATACTGTACTAGCATGCAAAATTATTCACTAATAACATGCAATGTAATATTACTATATTAATTGACTAGACCTAATACTAATAACAATTTTAGTTTACCATAATCTACACAATTAAACCCACAATATAAAATATTCTGTAAAAAGGTTGTCATCAAGGAACAAAGTCAGAAGGGTTAAATGAAAAAAAATACTAAAGTTGAATATTCTTTATTAGCTTCAATACAATGGCTGGATACAGCAGCAGCACTGTTGATTGAAGACTAAGTATTCCTCACCAGTAGCGCTAATGTCCGCTTCGTACTGGAAAGAGAAAGATGATATGAGAAGAAATATGGATAGACGACAGTATAACAGACACCAAAACAATTTCAACTCAGAATAGATAACATAGGCATCTTGAATTTTAGTAACAGTACATGTACAATTAGCAGTCTTAATTTTTTTAGAGAAAGAAAGGTTGTTACAAAAGGCTACAAAATTGTACCAGTGCCATTCTTCATATACTCAAGATGCTCATATGCATGATCTGAGTTCAAAAAATTTTCATGATTTCTGCAATACTGCCGCAAGCCTTCTGATCATCTATTATAGACCCAACTGACTTTGTTCCAAAGTGATACCCTAGCACTCTTTTTCACTAACCTGGTCTTCGACACGGGCAACTGCTTGTCATCATCGCCCTAGAACAAAAAGCATTATTACAGTAATACAAAAACTTATTAAATGTGATGATAAAAATATCTAGATTAAGCAAGGATTGTTTCATTCAAATGTTACATTATGAAACTACATTTTAACATGAAAAATAAGCTAATTTTCTTAGATATTAACATGACTCATTCATTATTACACTGTATTAAGTGAAATGGTTTACTGTACACTGAAACTCAACAGAAACCAAATACATACTGTATAACAACATTGCTTAACCCTTTTGTTGCAATAAGCATTAGCAGCCAAAGCCATAAAAATGGTCCTATGCTATAATATGTGACTTCCATCCATGATACCTAGAAAATACTTCCAAATCATGTAATGTTCAACCAGGTCCTTTGACTTATAAAGCAGGCACTTGGATATGACTGTCACTTGTTGGTGACAATTTAATGCTACCACAAGCAATTGTACCCAAGGCACCATATGTGTTTTCCTTCACACCTCGTACTATTTTTTTTTTTTTTTTTAAATTAATGCTATGGTATGTTCTTTTTATATGTTGTAAAATGTAATGTCCATGGTAGACAAATTATGTTATATAATATACAGTATGTATAGATATATTTGTTTATTATTATTTTATTTAAGCGTATTGTAGTCAATTTTACTAGCTTGAAAACAATCTTTTTATGTAAATATTTCTTCTGGAGGTCCTATAATGATATATGTTCAATATGAATAAGCATTTATATTCATGATGGCAATATAATCTAAAAAGTAAAGAAACATGTTAGATAAAAGAAAAAACACACACAAATCATAGTAGTGAAACAAGAGGGGAAGAATTAATACATAGAATTTCTTGGTATGCATGTTTGTGTGTTGTATTTATGACAGTACAGTACAGCATACTGTACAATTGGAACATGCATGGCCTTATATAGAGGTACACTGTACTCAAATTATTTTTGGATCTTATAGAAAGGCAATAAAAATTCATTTTTATTCTGTATCCTAAAAATATTGTTAATGATTTTTGGTGATATATACTATACAGTACTGTACGTCACATTATAGTTCCCCGCAGTCTGAGTCAGGAAGTGTGTTAGGCTTATTGAGGGTCCACTGAGGCCAATTATTGATGTTTCCCAAGATGACACACTCAACAGTTGCATAACTCTGTGGTACCTATTTACTAAGTGAACAGAGCCATCAGGTGAAAGGAAACATTGCCCAAATGCTTCTGTCTTGCTGCAGGAATTGAATCAGGGACATTTCAGCTATGACCCAAATTATGAATGTATAACTATGTCCTGGATATATACATACCCCTGGTTTTGTGTTGCTCTGACCAGATTTTCTTATGCAAAAATTGGGGCTTGAAATTAGATATTTTAGGGGTTTTATTTTTGCCTACCTCAAAGTCTTCTAGTTTTTTATTTTGTTAATGCTGTAACTGGAAAGTTCTGTTATTTTTCTTTAGAAATAATACAAGTTTAATTTTTTTTTTTTTGGGTAAGCCGCATTTCATTCCTTGGAGTGAACATGGTTGAAAACATTAGGTCGCAACAAAAGGGCTAAACAAGTTAGTATCATCTAGTTTTAATTTTATAAATTTTTAATGTACAAGGTACTGTACATAGTCTTAAAAAAAATACTGAATCAGAAGTTACTTACCATTTAATTTTGTAGTGAAGTGCATTATGTGACTTCAGTTCTTGTATGGGGTTCTCTTTCATTTCTTCATTATTCAGAGATCTTCATTACTACCTCAGTATGGCTGATCCAGTTGTACAGTATTTATAAAAAATACACAATCTAACAAATCAGTTTTTTGCACATTAACATTCAACACTGAAAAGTATAGAACTGTATGGTGTTTGGAATTAACCCAGGGAGATGCCAAAGAGACACTACATTAATCATCCGTATCTACTCCAATAATCGTGATATTAGCTACACTTCATATTACAATAATTTTGTCCTCATTTCATTTTTGCCCCATCTACACTGTTTACCCCTGGTAGTAAACATAGTTTTCCAGTGTTTTTGCCTTTTGCTGTTTTCCTCCCCTCTATTTCTTTGTATATACAGCATATGATTACTATGAGTTTCACATTACCTGGTTGATACCTGGCTGATGGGGTTCTGTGAGTTGTTCTACTCCCAAGCCCGGCCCGAGGTCAGGCTTGACTTGTGAGAGTTTGGTCCACCAAGCTGTTGCTTGGAGCGACCCGCAGGCCCACATACCCACCACAGCCTGGTTGGTCCGACACTCCTTGAAGAAAACAGTCTAGTTTTCTCTTGAAGATGTCCATGGTTGTTCAGGCAATATTTTTGATAGTTGCTGGTAGGACGTTGAACAACCATGGACCTCTGATGTTTATACAGTGTTCTCTGATTGTGCCTATGGCATCCCTGCTCTTTACTGGTTCTATTTGCATTTTTCTTCCATATCGTTCACTTCCAGTACGTTGTTATTTTACTGTGTAGATTTGGGACCCTGGCCCTCCAATATTTTCCATGTGTATATTATTTGGTATCTCTCTCATCTCCTTTCTAGTGAGTTACATTTGGAGAGCTTTGAGACGATCCGAATAATTTAGGTGCTTAATCTCGTCTATGCGTGCCGTATATGTTTCTCTGTATTCCCTCTATTTCAGCATGTCTCCTGCTCTGAAGGGGGAAGTGAGTACTGAGGCAGTACTCAAGACGAGACAAACACAAGTGATTTGAAGAGTACAACCATTGTGATGGGATCTCTGGATTTGAAGGTTCTCATAATCCATCCTATCATTTTTTTGGCTGATGCAATATTTGCTTTGGTTATGCTCCCAAAACGTTAGGTTTTGCACTTTTGCAGATTACGACCCTCAAAGGACTCCTAAATGGCCAGAATGGGAAGAAGATGGACCAGGGAAAAAGAGGCAAAGGTACAACCACCTTCCTCAGCCATTGTAAATGTGTATCATTTGAAACAAGATCAAGATCAAGACTAACACAACATACACTAGAATAACATGACGTGCACCACTTCCAATGGGAAGACACCTCCTCCAAACCAGACACAGCACTTCAGCTCTTCAGGTCCTTAAAAACCCAATATGCAAAATAGATACTAGGAATGGTGTAAACATCCATTGTAAATAACATTAATTATTGCAAAGAGCAAGAGTTTCAGTCTCATTTGTATTTATCAGACACAGCACTTCAGCTCTTCAGGCCCTTGAAAAACCCAACATGGAAAATAGATACTAGGAATGTTGTAACTTACATTATAAATAACATTATTGCAAAGAGCAAGAGTTTCAGTCTCATTTGTATGGATACCATCTCACATATGTGTTGTCCAGCATGATGACACAGACAAGGCAGCTAAAACTGCATTGTGATAAGCCTGAAATTGAGTTGGATATGAGTATTCCAATCTCTGCTGAAATAGCTGCAATATTTCAGGAAATTAGGGAAGACAGAAGAGCAGTTACTGTCATTCAAAGGCCAGAAAGCACGAGTATAAAAAGCTATGGCATGTTTAGAACTGAGAATTATATGTACGGGCAGCACAAAACATCCACTAGACAGTGACTGAGGTACTTTGAGTTCTGTAATTACACTCTTCATACACTCAGGAATGTTGGAAGATATTCTTGTGCTGTACACAGATTTTGCGAGTGGAGCTAAAAGATCAGCCTTACATTTTATGCTCTCTCCTGATTCCATGTATGACTGGTTGTCCTGTGAGGTGGGGACGTTGGATGAGCTTATAGCTGGTTTTTTTTTTATCTACGCTGTAGTCTTTCATACAGAATAAGGTAGCAGCATATTATTGCTGTGTTGTTAAGCTTGTTAAGAAAAAAATATTTGAGAAGAATTTTATAGAACCTGGTAAAAAATAATTATAATATTGCCATGATTCAGTGCTTTTATGAAGATCATGCAGAAATTGTTTAGTTAAATTTAATTAATTTTTTTGTATCGAGGTAGGTAATTTCTCTCCTGATTCCATGTATGACTAACCATCCTGTCTCCTGACAGATGGGAATATTAGATGAATGTATAGCTAGTTTTTTATCTACACTGTGCAATCTTTCATATAGAATAGGGTAGCAGCACATTGCTGTGTACAGTATACCTAAGGTTGTTAATAAAAGAAGCACCTCACCTACACCAGCATGACAGCCAACTGCCACTCCACAAGCCTCCTGCTGCAGAATAAAAACTCAACATCACCAATAAACAAGTTCCACTTGAAGATCAATACATATGCCAACCCATGGTGGATGGGTCACCAAACTTTGTAGCCTCCTCATTCCCATCCCACATCCTCTTCAAGAATTTCAACTCTTCATCCTTCTTCCCCCCCCCCCCCAACTTTTCCAAGCTCTTTGGATATGGAAGTCCAAAAATTACCATTCAAAAAATAATGCACCATACTTCAGAAGCCAAAATGTTTTATGTGAAGGAAAATAAGGTCATCTGCAGATCACTAATTTCTATCTACTTCTCTGCCTCCGATGATGTTGAGAACTTCAATGACATATACTGTATACATTACATAGCTACTAATTAGTGTAACAGGAAGTATCCAAGAGAGCCAATACATCAGTACATTTTTAATTGCAACAATAAAAATGCTATAGCCCTATAAACAAAATTGATCTAACCATTTAGTAAAGTGCACTAATCTCAGCTCAACTTGCCAATAGCAAGTCACACTAGAGGAAATACAGTAGTCATGTAGGGGAGGTTTCTTAAAGAAAAATTGACTTTCCTTTAGGTCACTGGAGAATGCACTCCTTCTCTTCCCTCTCACCATGTAAAAGCTATTTTTCAAAAAGGCTTCTCCTTCTCTCCATGTAAAAGCAATGTTTCAAAACATTTCTACTGATTCCATAATGTTATGGTCTATGCCAGTCATCCTTAACATCACCTTTTTTGTATTATTTTTTTATTTTACTTGAACATTCTCATTTTGTTAGCTTACTTATCTTTTAGTATCAAGTGTTTACCCCCCTCAAATCTTTAAACTTTTTTCTATATTATTTTAAGTTTTGCCCAAAATGCTTTGTAATAGTGGCTTCATTAGTATGTGTAACTCCTGTCCCTACAATTGTACATTACTCTTATGTTCTTTGTACACATTTTTTTTAATAAAAATTATTATTATAAGGCTTCCATGTTCAAAGCTGTATTCAGAATTCACTAAAATAATAATTCCCATTGTTTATGGACAACACTTAAGGTTATGAAGGTCCCCTCTGGTCAACTACTGACCTTAACCAGGATTCAACCCATAATTACCTAACTCCCAGATACAGTACCTGTTGTACTGTTAGGTGAACAGAAGCAGCAGGTGAAAGGAAACATGCCCATCCATTTCTGTCCTACCCAGTAATTGAACCCGTGACCCCAGTTGCAATTCTAGGATGTAGTTTGGGTGTTGGGCTCGTGGCCAGCACTGGAACCTTTCAGCTACTCAGCACTTCACAACCAACTGTGGCAATGCCAACTGTCACCACCAATTTCCTTCAAGATACTTTTTATTAAGAAATGAGAAATTTTAATGTCATATTCACTGGCTGTATAGAAAAATGGTGTAATCAACCCTTCTTAAATATGAAATAAATTCAAAATATAATGAAATAAGGTTACTCAGACTACCATTTGGCTTTTAGTATGAAAATTCTTTTCCAGGTAAGAATTTGGATATGTTAAAACCATGTACTTTTATGCTCTCAATATAAGTAGGAAGCTTTCTTTGCTAAGGAAAAACTTGAAAGCTAACTCTTTCAACTTAGGAAACATTACACAACTTAAATAGCATATTGAAAAAAATTAATTCAATATATTTATTTGTAAAGAATACAAAAAATACAATCACAGAGTTGACATACAAGTACAGCATATGGAAGAACATACTATGGAGGGGCCCTTAGTACTCAGCAGTTATGCCAAGTTTTAAAACTAAACACAATTGATGGACATTGATTACATAAATTTATAA